>NW_028258567.1:300000-475000 GCF_982586985.1 Callionymus lyra
TTCGAATAAATGTTTCTCTTGTTTATTTCAGATGCAAATTGTTATATATAGCTATATATACCCTTTATTTGAGGTTTGAAAACTGCTATTCAGAGCTCCAGCAGAATCTTAGAAAACGTCATTCTCTCAGTCTGAGAACATCAGTTTGAGACAATATTTCAGGTTAAACATAACTTTTGAAAACAGCTTCGAATAAGTGTTTCTCTTGTTTATTTCAGGTGCAAATTGATATATATAGCTATATAAACCCTTTATTTGATGTTTGAAAACTGCTATTCAGAGCTCCAGCAGAATCTTAGAAAACGTCATTCTCTCAGTCTGAGAACATCAGTTTGAGACAATATTTCAGGTTAAACATAACTTTTGAAAACAGCTTCGAATAAGTGTTTCTCTTGTTTATTTCAGATGCAAATTGATATATATAGCTATATAAACCCTTTATTTGATGTTTTAAAACTGTTATTCAGAGCTCCAGCAGAATCTTGGAAAACGTCATTCTCTCAGTCTGAGAAGATCAGTTTGAGACAATATTTCAGGTTAAACATAACTTTTGAAAACAGCTTCGAATAAATGTTTCTCTTGTTTATTTCAGATGCAAATTGATATATATAGCTATATAAACCCTTTATTTGATGTTTGAAAACTGCTATTCAGAGCTCCAGCAGAATCTTAGAAAACGTCATTCTCTCAGTCTGAGAACATCAGTTTGAGACAATATTTCAGGTTAACCATAACTTTTGAAAACAGCTTCGAATAAGTGTTTCTCTTGTTTATTTCAGATGGAAAATGATATATATAGCTTTATAAACCCTTTATTTGATGTTTGAAAACTGCTATTCAGAGCTCCAGCAGAATCTTGGAAAACGTCATTCTCTCAGTCTCAGAACATCAATTTGAGACAATATTTCAGGTTAAACATAACTTTTGAAAACAGCTTGGAATAAATGTTTCTCTTGTTTATTTCAGATGCAAGTTGATATATATAGCTATATAAACCCTTTATTTGATGTTTGAAAACTGCTATTCAGAGCTCCAGCAGAATCTTAGAAAACGTCATTCTCTCAGTCTGAGAACATCAGTTTGAGACAATATTTCAGGTTAAACATAACTTTTGAAAACAGCTTTGAATAAGTTTTTCTCTTGTTTATTTCAGATGCAAATTGATATATATAGCTATATAAACCCTTTATTTGATGTTTTAAAACTGTTATTCACAGCTCCAGCAGAATCTTGGAAAACGTCATTCTCTCAGTCTGAGAAGATCAGTTTGAGACAATATTTCAGGTTAAACATAACTTTTGAAAACAGCTTCGAATAAATGTTTCTCTTGTTTATTTCAGATGCAAATTGATATATATAGCTATATAAACCCTTTATTTGATGTTTGAAAACTGCTATTCAGAGCTCCAGCAGAATCTTAGAAAACGTCATTCTCTCAGTCTGAGAAGATCAGTTTGAGACAATATTTCAGGTTAAACATAACTTTTGAAAACAGCTTCGAATAAATGTTTCTCTTGTTTATTTCAGATGCAAATTGATATATATAGCTATATAAACCCTTTATTTGATGTTTGAAAACTGCTATTCAGAGCTCCAGCAGAATCTTAGAAAACGTCATTCTCTCAGTCTGAGAACATCAGTTTGAGACAATATTTCAGGTTAAACATAACTTTTGAAAACAGCTTTGAATAAGTGTTTCTCTTGTTTATTTCGGATGCAAAGTGATATATATAGCTATATAAACCCTTTATTTGATGTTTGAAAACTGCTATTCAGAGCTCCAGCAGAATCTTAGAAAACGTCATTCTCTCAGTCTGAGAACATCAGTTTGAGACAATATTTCAGGTTAAACATAACTTTTGAAAACAGCTTCGAATAAGTGTTTCTCTTGTTTATTTCAGATGCAAATTGATATATATAGCTATATAAACCCTTTATTTGATGTTTTAAAACTGTTATTCAGAGCTCCAGCAGAATCTTGGAAAACGTCATTCTCTCAGTCTGAGAAGATCAGTTTGAGACAATATTTCAGGTTAAACATAACTTTTGAAAACAGCTTCGAATAAATGTTTCTCTTGTTTATTTCAGATGCAAATTGATATATATAGCTATATAAACCCTTTATTTGATGTTTGAAAACTGCTATTCAGAGCTCCAGCAGAATCTTGGAAAACGTCATTCTCTCAGTCTGAGAACATCAGTTTGAGACAATATTTCAGGTTAAACATAACTTTTGAAAACAGCTTTGAATAAGTGTTTCTCTTGTTTATTTCGGATGCAAAGTGATATATATAGCTATATAAACCCTTTGTTTGATGTTTGAAAACTGCTATTCAGAGCTCCAGCAGAATCTTAGAAAACGTCATTCTCTCAGTCTGAGAACATCAGTTTGAGACAATGTTTCAGGTTAAACATAACTTTTGAAAACAGCTTCGAATAAGTGTTTGTCTTGTTTAGTTCAGATGCAAATTGATATATATAGCTATACAAACCCTTTATTTGATGTTTGAAAACTGCTATTCAGAGCTCCAGCAGAATCTTAGAAAACGTCATTCTCTCAGTCTGAGAACATCAGTTTGAGACAATATTTCAGGTTAAACATAACTTATGAAAACAGCTTTGAATACGTTTTTTTCTTGTTTATTTCAGATGCAAATTGATATATATAGCTATATAAACCCTTTATTTGATGTTTGAAAACTGCTATACAGAGCTCCAGCAGAATCTTAGAAAACGTCATTCTCTCAGTCTCAGAACATCAATTTGAGACAATATTTCAGGTTAAACATAACTTTTGTAAACAGCTTGGAATAAATGTTTCTCTTGTTTATTTCAGATGCAAGTTGATATATATAGCTATATAAACCCTTTATTTGATGTTTGAAAACTGCTATTCAGAGCTCCAGCAGAATCTTAGAAAACGTCATTCTCTCAGTCTGAGAACATCAGTTTGAGACAATATTTCAGGTTAAACATAACTTTTGAAAACAGCTTTGAATATGTTTTTCTCTTGTTTATTTCAGATGCAAATTGATATATATAGCTATATAAACCCTTTATTTGATGTTTGAAAACTGTTATTCAGAGCTCCAGCAGCATCTTAGCCCGCGTTCACTACTTCCAAGACTGTGAAAACATTCTGAGACTCGCTCGGACTAGACAACGCAATGCTGTATCTACAAGACCGTTCTGGTGGACCTGTCAATCAAATTCAAAGGAGAAGACATGGTGGTGTTTGGTTTGTGCACCAGGTAGGGTGCTTGGGGGAATTGCATTGTGGAAAAAAAAAGAGAAATGTTGATAAAAAAAAAGAACCACAAGGTGGCGGGATTGGACATCAAATACATCTCAGTCTGAATACATCACATTTAGAGAAGGTCTCACTTAAACATATCCTTTGAAAACAGCTTCGAATAAGTGTTTCTCTTGTTTATTTCAGATGCAAATTGATATATATAGCTATATAAACCCTTTATTTGATGTTTGAAAACTGTTATTCAGAGCTCCAGCAGCATCTTAGCCCGCGTTCACTACTTCCAAGACTGTGAAAACATTCTGAGACTCGCTCGGACTAGACAACGCAATGCTGTATCTACAAGACCGTTCTGGTGGACCTGTCAATCAAATTCAAAGGAGAAGACATGGTGGTGTTTGGTTTGTGCACCAGGTAGGGTGCTTGGGGGAATTGCATTGTGGAAAAAAAAAGAGAAATGTTGATAAAAAAAAAGAACCACAAGGTGGCGGGATTGGACATCAAATACATCTCAGTCTGAATACATCACATTTAGAGAAGGTCTCACTTAAACATATCCTTTGAAAACAGCTTCGAATAAGTTTTTCTCTTGTTTATTTCAGATGCAAATTGATATATATAGCTATATAAACCCTTTATTTGATGTTTGAAAACTGCTATTCAGAGCTCCAGCAGAATCTTAGAAAACGTCATTCTCTCAGTCTGAGAACATCAGTTTGAGACAATATTTCAGGTTAACCATAACTTTTGAAAACAGCTTCGAATAAGTGTTTCTCTTGTTTATTTCAGATGGAAAATGATATAATAGCTATATAAACCCTTTATTTGATGTTTGAAAACTGCTATTCAGAGCTCCAGCAGAATCTTGGAAAACGTCATTCTCTCAGTCTGAGAACATCAGTTTGAGACAATATTTCAGGTTAAACATAACTTTTGAAAACAGCTTCGAATAAGTGTTTCTCTTGTTTATTTCAGATGCAAATTGATATATATAGCTATATAAACCCTTTATTTGATGTTTGAAAACTGCTATTCAGAGCTCCAGCAGAATCTTGGAAAACGTCATTCTCTCAGTCTGAGAACATCAGTTTGAGACAATATTTCAGGTTAAACATAACTTTTGAAAACAGCTTCGAATAAGTGTTTCTCTTGTTTATTTCAGATGCAAATTGATATATATAGCTATATCAACCCTTTATTTGATGTTTGAAAACGGTTATTCAGAGCTCCAGCAGAATCTTAGAAAACGTCATTCTCTCAGTCTGAGAACATCAGTTTGAGACAGTATTTCATGTTAAACATAACTTTTGAAAACAGCTTCGAATAAGTGTTTCTCTTGTTTATTTCAGATGCAAATTGATATATATAGCTATATAAACCCTTTATTTGATGTTTGAAAACTGCTATTCAGAGCTTCAGCAGAATCTTGGAAAACGTCATTCTCTCAGCCTGTGAAGATCAGTTTGAGACAATATTTCAGGTTAAACATAACTTTTGAAAACAGCTTCGAATAAATGTTTCTCTTGTTTATTTCAGATGCAAATTGTTATATATAGCTATATAAACCCTTTATTTGATGTTTGAAAACTGCTATTCAGAGCTCCAGCAGAATCTTAGAAAACGTCATTCTCTCGGTCTGAGAACATCAGTTTGAGACAATATTTCAGGTTAAACATAACTTTTGAAAACAGCTTCGAATAAGTGTTTCTCTTGTTTATTTCAGATGCAAATTGATATATATAGCTATATAAACCTTTTTATTTGATGTTTGAAAACTGCTATTCAGAGCTCCAGCAGAATCTTAGAAAACGTCATTCTCTCGGTCTGAGAACATCAGTTTGAGACAATATTTCAGGTTAAACATAACTTTTGAAACCAGCTTCGAATAAGTGTTTCTCTTGTTTATTTCAGATGCAAATTGATATATATAGCTATATAAACCCTTTATTTGATGTTTGAAAACTGCTATTCAGAGCTCCAGCAGAATCTTAGAAAACGTCATTCTCTCAGTCTGAGAACATCAGTTTGAGACAATATTTCAGGTTAAACATAACTTTTGAAAACAGCTTCGAATAAGTGTTTCTCTTGTTTATTTCAGATGCAAATTGATATATATAGCTATATAAATCCTTTATTTGATGTTTGAAAACTGCTATTCAGAGCTCCAGCAGAATTTTAGAAAACGTCATTCTCTCAGTCTGAGAACATCAGTTTGAGACAATATTTCAGGTTAAACATAACTTTTGAAAACAGCTTCGAATAAGTGTTTCTCTTGTTTATTTCAGATGCAAATTGATATATATAGCTATATAAACCCTTTATTTGATGTTTTAAAACTGTTATTCAGAGCTCCAGCAGAATCTTGGAAAACGTCATTCTCTCAGTCTGAGAAGATCAGTTTGAGACAATATTTCAGGTTAAACATAACTTTTGAAAACAGCTTCGAATAAGTGTTTCTCTTGTTTATTTCAGATGCAAATTGATATATATAGCTATATAAACCCTTTATTTGATGTTTGAAAACTGCTATTCAGAGCTCCAGCAGAATCTTAGAAAACGTCATTCTCTCGGTCTGAGAACATCAGTTTGAGACAATATTTCAGGTTAAACATAACTTTTGAAACCAGCTTCGAATAAGTGTTTCTCTTGTTTATTTCAGATGCAAATTGATATATATAGCTATATAAACCCTTTATTTGATGTTTGAAAACTGTTATTCAGAGCTCCAGCAGCATCTTAGCCCGCGTTCACTACTTCCAAGACTGTGAAAACATTCTGAGACTCGCTCGGACTAGACAACGCAATGCTGTATCTACAAGACCGTTCTGGTGGACCTGTCAATCAAATTCAAAGGAGAAGACATGGTGGTGTTTGGTTTGTGCACCAGGTAGGGTGCTTGGGGGAATTGCATTGTGGAAAAAAAAAGAGAAATGTTGATAAAAAAGAAGAACCACAAGGTGGCGGGATTGGACATCAAATACATCTCAGTCTGAATACATCACATTTAGAGAAGGTCTCACTTAAACATATCCTTTGAAAACAGCTTCGAATAAGTGTTTCTCTTGTTTATTTCAGATGCAAATTGATATATATAGCTATATAAACCCTTTATTTGATGTTTGAAAACTGCTATTCAGAGCTCCAGCAGAATCTTAGAAAACGTCATTCTCTCAGTCTGAGAACATCAGTTTGAGACAATATTTCAGGTTAACCATAACTTTTGAAAACAGCTTCGAATAAGTGTTTCTCTTGTTTATTTCAGATGGAAAATGATATATATAGCTATATAAACCCTTTATTTGATGTTTGAAAACTGCTATTCAGAGCTCCAGCAGAATCTTGGAAAACGTCATTCTCTCAGTCTGAGAAGATCAGTTTGAGACAATATTTCAGGTTAAACATAACTTTTGAAAACAGCTTCGAATAAATGTTTCTCTTGTTTATTTCAAATGCAAATTGTTATATATAGCTATATAAACCCTTTATTTGATGTTTGAAAACTGCTATTCAGAGCTCCAGCAGAATCTTAGAAAACGTCATTCTCTCAGTCTGAGAACATCAGTTTGAGACAATATTTCAGGTTAAACATAACTTTTGAAAACAGCTTCGAATAAATGTTTCTCTTGTTTATTTCAGATGCAAATTGATATATATAGCTATATAAACCCTTTATTTGATGTTTGAAAACTGCTATTCAGAGCTCCAGCAGAATTTTAGAAAACGTCATTCTCTCAGTCTGAGAACATCAGTTTGAGACAATGTTTCAGGTTAAACATAACTTTTGAAAACAGCTTTGAATAAGTTTTTCTCTTGTTTATTTCAGATGCAAATTGATATATATAGCTATATAAATCCTTTATTTGATGTTTGAAAACTGCTATTCAGAGCTCCAGCAGAATTTTAGAAAACGTCATTCTCTCAGTCTGAGAACATCAGTTTGAGACAATATTTCAGGTTAAACATAACTTTTGAAAACAGCTTCGAATAAGTGTTTCTCTTGTTTATTTCAGATGCAAATTGATATATATAGCTATATAAACCCTTTATTTGATGTTTTAAAACTGTTATTCAGAGCTCCAGCAGAATCTTGGAAAACGTCATTCTCTCAGTCTGAGAAGATCAGTTTGAGACAATATTTCAGGTTAAACATAACTTTTGAAAACAGCTTCGAATAAATGTTTCTCTTGTTTATTTCAGATGCAAATTGATATATATAGCTATATAAACCCTTTATTTGATGTTTGAAAACTGCTATTCAGAGCTCCAGCAGAATCTTAGAAAACGTCATTCTCTCGGTCTGAGAACATCAGTTTGAGACAATATTTCAGGTTAAACATAACTTTTGAAAACAGCTTCGAATAAGTGTTTCTCTTGTTTATTTCAGATGCAAATTGATATATATAGCTATATAAACCCTTTATTTGATGTTTGAAAACTGCTATTCAGAGCTCCAGCAGAATCTTAGAAAACGTCATTCTCTCGGTCTGAGAACATCAGTTTGAGACAATATTTCAGGTTAAACATAACTTTTGAAACCAGCTTCGAATAAGTGTTTCTCTTGTTTATTTCAGATGCAAATTGATATATATAGCTATATAAACCCTTTATTTGATGTTTGAAAACTGTTATTCAGAGCTCCAGCAGCATCTTAGCCCGCGTTTACTACTTCCAAGACTGTGAAAACATTCTGAGACTCGCTCGGACTAGACAACGCAATGCTGTATCTACAAGACCGTTCTGGTGGACCTGTCAATCAAATTCAAAGGAGAAGACATGGTGGTGTTTGGTTTGTGCACCAGGTAGGGTGCTTGGGGGAATTGCATTGTGGAAAAAAAAAGAGAAATGTTGATAAAAAAGAAGAACCACAAGGTGGCGGGATTGGACATCAAATACATCTCAGTCTGAATACATCACATTTAGAGAAGGTCTCACTTAAACATATCCTTTGAAAACAGCTTCGAATAAGTGTTTCTCTTGTTTATTTCAGATGCAAATTGATATATATAGCTATATAAACCCTTTATTTGATGTTTGAAAACTGCTATTCAGAGCTCCAGCAGAATCTTAGAAAACGTCATTCTCTCAGTCTGAGAACATCAGTTTGAGACAATATTTCAGGTTAACCATAACTTTTGAAAACAGCTTCGAATAAGTGTTTCTCTTGTTTATTTCAGATGGAAAATGATATATATAGCTATATAAACCCTTTATTTGATGTTTGAAAACTGCTATTCAGAGCTCCAGAAGAATCTTGGAAAACGTCATTCTCTCAGTCTGAGAAGATCAGTTTGAGACAATATTTCAGGTTAAACATAACTTTTGAAAACAGCTTCGAATAAATGTTTCTCTTGTTTATTTCAGATGCAAATTGTTATATATAGCTATATAAACCCTTTATTTGATGTTTGAAAACTGCTATTCAGAGCTCCAGCAGAATCTTAGAAAACGTCATTCTCTCAGTCTGAGAACATCAGTTTGAGACAATATTTCAGGTTAAACATAACTTTTGAAAACAGCTTCGAATAAGTGTTTCTCTTGTTTATTTCAGATGCAAATTGATATATATAGCTATATAAACCCTTTATTTGATGTTTGAAAACTGCTATTCAGAGCTCCAGCAGAATCTTAGAAAACGTCATTCTCTCAGTCTGAGAACATCAGTTTGAGACAATATTTCAGGTTAAACATAACTTTTGAAAACAGCTTCGAATAAGTGTTTCTCTTGTTTATTTCAGATGCAAATTGATATATATAGCTATATAAACCCTTTATTTGATGTTTTAAAACTGTTATTCAGAGCTCCAGCAGAATCTTGGAAAACGTCATTCTCTCAGTCTGAGAAGATCAGTTTGAGACAATATTTCAGGTTAAACATAACTTTTGAAAACAGCTTCGAATAAATGTTTCTCTTGTTTATTTCAGATGCAAATTGATATATATAGCTATATAAACCCTTTATTTGATGTTTGAAAACTGCTATTCAGAGCTCCAGCAGAATCTTAGAAAACGTCATTCTCTCAGTCTGAGAACATCAGTTTGAGACAATGTTTCAGGTTAAACATAACTTTTGAAAACAGCTTCGAATAAGTGTTTCTCTTGTTTATTTCAGATGCAAATTGATATATATAGCTATATAAACCCTTTATTTGATGTTTGAAAACTGCTATTCAGAGCTCCAGCAGAATCTTAGAAAACGTCATTCTCTCAGTCTGAGAACATCAGTTTGAGACAATATTTCAGGTTAACCATAACTTTTGAAAACAGCTTCGAATAAGTGTTTCTCTTGTTTATTTCAGATGGAAAAAGATATATATAGCTTTATAAACCCTTTATTTGATGTTTGAAAACTGCTATTCAGAGCTCCAGCAGAATCTTGGAAAACGTCATTCTCTCAGTCTCAGAACATCAATTTGAGACAATATTTCAGGTTAAACATAACTTTTGAAAACAGCTTGGAATAAATGTTTCTCTTGTTTATTTCAGATGCAAGTTGATATATATAGCTATATAAACCCTTTATTTGATGTTTGAAAACTGCTATTCAGAGCTCCAGCAGAATCTTAGAAAACGTCATTCTCTCAGTCTGAGAACATCAGTTTGAGACAATATTTCAGGTTAAACATAACTTTTGAAAACAGCTTTGAATAAGTTTTTCTCTTGTTTATTTCAGATGCAAATTGATATATATAGCTATATAAACCCTTTATTTGATGTTTTAAAACTGTTATTCAGAGCTCCAGCAGAATCTTGGAAAACGTCATTCTCTCAGTCTGAGAAGATCAGTTTGAGACAATATTTCAGGTTAAACATAACTTTTGAAAACAGCTTCGAATAAATGTTTCTCTTGTTTATTTCAGATGCAAATTGATATATATAGCTATATAAACCCTTTATTTGATGTTTGAAAACTGCTATTCAGAGCTCCAGCAGAATCTTAGAAAACGTCATTCTCTCAGTCTGAGAACATCAGTTTGAGACAATATTTCAGGTTAAACATAACTTTTGAAAACAGCTTTGAATAAGTGTTTCTCTTGTTTATTTCGGATGCAAAGTGATATATATAGCTATATAAACCCTTTATTTGATGTTTGAAAACTGCTATTCAGAGCTCCAGCAGAATCTTAGAAAACGTCATTCTCTCAGTCTGAGAACATCAGTTTGAGACAATATTTCAGGTTAAACATAACTTTTGAAAACAGCTTCGAATAAGTGTTTCTCTTGTTTATTTCAGATGCAAATTGATATATATAGCTATATAAACCCTTTATTTGATGTTTTAAAACTGTTATTCAGAGCTCCAACAGAATCTTGGAAAACGTCATTCTCTCAGTCTGAGAAGATCAGTTTGAGACAATATTTCAGGTTAAACATAACTTTTGAAAACAGCTTCGAATAAATGTTTCTCTTGTTTATTTCAGATGCAAATTGATATATATAGCTATATAAACCCTTTATTTGATGTTTGAAAACTGCTATTCAGAGCTCCAGCAGAATCTTGGAAAACGTCATTCTCTCAGTCTGAGAACATCAGTTTGAGACAATATTTCAGGTTAAACATAACTTTTGAAAACAGCTTTGAATAAGTGTTTCTCTTGTTTATTTCGGATGCAAAGTGATATATATAGCTATATAAACCCTTTATTTGATGTTTGAAAACTGCTATTCAGAGCTCCAGCAGAATCTTAGAAAACGTCATTCTCTCAGTCTGAGAACATCAGTTTGAGACAATGTTTCAGGTTAAACATAACTTTTGAAAACAGCTTCGAATAAGTGTTTCTCTTGTTTAGTTCAGATGCAAATTGATATATATAGCTATACAAACCCTTTATTTGATGTTTGAAAACTGCTATTCAGAGCTCCAGCAGAATCTTAGAAAACGTCATTCTCTCAGTCTGAGAACATCAGTTTGAGACAATATTTCAGGTTAAACATAACTTATGAAAACAGCTTTGAATAAGTTTTTTTCTTGTTTATTTCAGATGCAAATTGATATATATAGCTATATAAACCCTTTATTTGATGTTTGAAAACTGCTATACAGAGCTCCAGCAGAATCTTAGAAAACGTCATTCTCTCAGTCTCAGAACATCAATTTGAGACAATATTTCAGGTTAAACATAACTTTTGTAAACAGCTTGGAATAAATGTTTCTCTTGTTTATTTCAGATGCAAGTTGATATATATAGCTATATAAACCCTTTATTTGATGTTTGAAAACTGCTATTCAGAGCTCCAGCAGAATCTTAGAAAACGTCATTCTCTCAGTCTGAGAACATCAGTTTGAGACAATATTTCAGGTTAAACATAACTTTTGAAAACAGCTTTGAATATGTTTTTCTCTTGTTTATTTCAGATGCAAATTGATATATATAGCTATATAAACCCTTTATTTGATGTTTGAAAACTGTTATTCAGAGCTCCAGCAGCATCTTAGCCCGCGTTCACTACTTCCAAGACTGTGAAAACATTCTGAGACTCGCTCGGACTAGACAACGCAATGCTGTATCTACAAGACCGTTCTGGTGGACCTGTCAATCAAATTCAAAGGAGAAGACATGGTGGTGTTTGGTTTGTGCACCAGGTAGGGTGCTTGGGGGAATTGCATTGTGGAAAAAAAAAGAGAAATGTTGATAAAAAAAAAGAACCACAAGGTGGCGGGATTGGACATCAAATACATCTCAGTCTGAATACATCACATTTAGAGAAGGTCTCACTTAAACATATCCTTTGAAAACAGCTTCGAATAAGTGTTTCTCTTGTTTATTTCAGATGCAAATTGATATATATAGCTATATAAACCCTTTATTTGATGTTTGAAAACTGTTATTCAGAGCTCCAGCAGCATCTTAGCCCGCGTTCACTACTTCCAAGACTGTGAAAACATTCTGAGACTCGCTCGGACTAGACAACGCAATGCTGTATCTACAAGACCGTTCTGGTGGACCTGTCAATCAAATTCAAAGGAGAAGACATGGTGGTGTTTGGTTTGTGCACCAGGTAGGGTGCTTGGGGGAATTGCATTGTGGAAAAAAAAAGAGAAATGTTGATAAAAAAAAAGAACCACAAGGTGGCGGGATTGGACATCAAATACATCTCAGTCTGAATACATCACATTTAGAGAAGGTCTCACTTAAACATATCCTTTGAAAACAGCTTCGAATAAGTGTTTCTCTTGTTTATTTCAGATGCAAATTGATATATATAGCTATATAAACCCTTTATTTGATGTTTGAAAACTGTTATTCAGAGCTCCAGCAGCATCTTAGCCCGCGTTCACTACTTCCAAGACTGTGAAAACATTCTGAGACTCGCTCGGACTAGACAACGCAATGCTGTATCTACAAGACCGTTCTGGTGGACCTGTCAATCAAATTCAAAGGAGAAGACATGGTGGTGTTTGGTTTGTGCACCAGGTAGGGTGCTTGGGGGAATTGCATTGTGGAAAAAAAAAGAGAAATGTTGATAAAAAAAAAGAACCACAAGGTGGCGGGATTGGACATCAAATACATCTCAGTCTGAATACATCACATTTAGAGAAGGTCTCACTTAAACATATCCTTTGAAAACAGCTTCGAATAAGTGTTTCTCTTGTTTATTTCAGATGCAAATTGATATATATAGCTATATAAACCCTTTATTTGATGTTTGAAAACTGTTATTCAGAGCTCCAGCAGCATCTTAGCCCGCGTTCACTACTTCCAAGACTGTGAAAACATTCTGAGACTCGCTCGGACTAGACAACGCAATGCTGTATCTACAAGACCGTTCTGGTGGACCTGTCAATCAAATTCAAAGGAGAAGACATGGTGGTGTTTGGTTTGTGCACCAGGTAGGGTGCTTGGGGGAATTGCATTGTGGAAAAAAAAAGAGAAATGTTGATAAAAAAAAAGAACCACAAGGTGGCGGGATTGGACATCAAATACATCTCAGTCTGAATACATCACATTTAGAGAAGGTCTCACTTAAACATATCCTTTGAAAACAGCTTCGAATAAGTGTTTCTCTTGTTTATTTCAGATGCAAATTGATATATATAGCTATATAAACCCTTTATTTGATGTTTGAAAACTGCTATTCAGAGCTCCAGCAGAATCTTAGAAAACGTCATTCTCTCAGTCTGAGAACATCAGTTTGAGACAATATTTCAGGTTAACCATAACTTTTGAAAACAGCTTCGAATAAGTGTTTCTCTTGTTTATTTCAGATGGAAAATGATATAATAGCTATATAAACCCTTTATTTGATGTTTGAAAACTGCTATTCAGAGCTCCAGCAGAATCTTGGAAAACGTCATTCTCTCAGTCTGAGAACATCAGTTTGAGACAATATTTCAGGTTAAACATAACTTTTGAAAACAGCTTCGAATAAGTGTTTCTCTTGTTTATTTCAGATGCAAATTGATATATATAGCTATATAAACCCTTTATTTGATGTTTTAAAACTGTTATTCAGAGCTCCAGCAGAATCTTGGAAAACGTCATTCTCTCAGTCTGAGAAGATCAGTTTGAGACAATATTTCAGGTTAAACATAACTTTTGAAAACAGCTTCGAATAAATGTTTCTCTTGTTTATTTCAGATGCAAATTGATATATATAGCTATATAAACCCTTTATTTGATGTTTGAAAACTGCTATTCAGAGCTCCAGCAGAATCTTAGAAAACGTCATTCTCTCAGTCTGAGAACATCAGTTTGAGACAATGTTTCAGGTTAAACATAACTTTTGAAAACAGCTTCGAATAAGTGTTTCTCTTGTTTATTTCAGATGCAAATTGATATATATAGCTATATAAACCCTTTATTTGATGTTTGAAAACTGCTATTCAGAGCTCCAGCAGAATCTTAGAAAACGTCATTCTCTCAGTCTGAGAACATCAGTTTGAGACAATATTTCAGGTTAACCATAACTTTTGAAAACAGCTTTGAATAAGTGTTTCTCTTGTTTATTTCAGATGGAAAAAGATATATATAGCTTTATAAACCCTTTATTTGATGTTTGAAAACTGCTATTCAGAGCTCCAGCAGAATCTTGGAAAACGTCATTCTCTCAGTCTCAGAACATCAATTTGAGACAATATTTCAGGTTAAACATAACTTTTGAAAACAGCTTGGAATAAATGTTTCTCTTGTTTATTTCAGATGCAAGTTGATATATATAGCTATATAAACCCTTTATTTGATGTTTGAAAACTGCTATTCAGAGCTCCAGCAGAATCTTAGAAAACGTCATTCTCTCAGTCTGAGAACATCAGTTTGAGACAATATTTCAGGTTAAACATAACTTTTGAAAACAGCTTTGAATAAGTTTTTCTCTTGTTTATTTCAGATGCAAATTGATATATATAGCTATATAAACCCTTTATTTGATGTTTTAAAACTGTTATTCAGAGCTCCAGCAGAATCTTGGAAAACGTCATTCTCTCAGTCTGAGAAGATCAGTTTGAGACAATATTTCAGGTTAAACATAACTTTTGAAAACAGCTTCGAATAAATGTTTCTCTTGTTTATTTCAGATGCAAATTGATATATATAGCTATATAAACCCTTTATTTGATGTTTGAAAACTGCTATTCAGAGCTCCAGCAGAATCTTAGAAAACGTCATTCTCTCAGTCTGAGAACATCAGTTTGAGACAATATTTCAGGTTAAACATAACTTTTGAAAACAGCTTTGAATAAGTGTTTCTCTTGTTTATTTCGGATGCAAAGTGATATATATAGCTATATAAACCCTTTATTTGATGTTTGAAAACTGCTATTCAGAGCTCCAGCAGAATCTTAGAAAACGTCATTCTCTCAGTCTGAGAACATCAGTTTGAGACAATATTTCAGGTTAAACATAACTTTTGAAAACAGCTTCGAATAAGTATTTCTCTTGTTTATTTCAGATGCAAATTGATATATATAGCTATATAAACCCTTTATTTGATGTTTTAAAACTGTTATTCAGAGCTCCAGCAGAATCTTGGAAAACGTCATTCTCTCAGTCTGAGAAGATCAGTTTGAGACAATATTTCAGGTTAAACATAACTTTTGAAAACAGCTTCGAATAAATGTTTCTCTTGTTTATTTCAGATGCAAATTGATATATATAGCTATATAAACCCTTTATTTGATGTTTGAAAACTGCTATTCAGAGCTCCAGCAGAATCTTGGAAAACGTCATTCTCTCAGTCTGAGAACATCAGTTTGAGACAATATTTCAGGTTAAACATAACTTTTGAAAACAGCTTTGAATAAGTGTTTCTCTTGTTTATTTCGGATGCAAATTGATATATATAGCTATACAAACCCTTTATTTGATGTTTGAAAACTGCTATTCAGAGCTCCAGCAGAATCTTAGAAAACGTCATTCTCTCAGTCTGAGAACATCAGTTTGAGACAATATTTCAGGTTAAACATAACTTATGAAAACAGCTTTGAATAAGTTTTTTTCTTGTTTATTTCAGATGCAAATTGATATATATAGCTATATAAACCCTTTATTTGATGTTTGAAAACTGCTATACAGAGCTCCAGCAGAATCTTAGAAAACGTCATTCTCTCAGTCTCAGAACATCAATTTGAGACAATATTTCAGGTTAAACATAACTTTTGTAAACAGCTTGGAATAAATGTTTCTCTTGTTTATTTCAGATGCAAGTTGATATATATAGCTATATAAACCCTTTATTTGATGTTTGAAAACTGCTATTCAGAGCTCCAGCAGAATCTTAGAAAACGTCATTCTCTCAGTCTGAGAACATCAGTTTGAGACAATATTTCAGGTTAAACATAACTTTTGAAAACAGCTTTGAATATGTTTTTCTCTTGTTTATTTCAGATGCAAATTGATATATATAGCTATATAAACCCTTTATTTGATGTTTGAAAACTGTTATTCAGAGCTCCAGCAGCATCTTAGCCCGCGTTCACTACTTCCAAGACTGTGAAAACATTCTGAGACTCGCTCGGACTAGACAACGCAATGCTGTATCTACAAGACCGTTCTGGTGGACCTGTCAATCAAATTCAAAGGAGAAGACATGGTGGTGTTTGGTTTGTGCACCAGGTAGGGTGCTTGGGGGAATTGCATTGTGGAAAAAAAAAGAGAAATGTTGATAAAAAAAAAGAACCACAAGGTGGCGGGATTGGACATCAAATACATCTCAGTCTGAATACATCACATTTAGAGAAGGTCTCACTTAAACATATCCTTTGAAAACAGCTTCGAATAAGTGTTTCTCTTGTTTATTTCAGATGCAAATTGATATATATAGCTATATAAACCCTTTATTTGATGTTTGAAAACTGTTATTCAGAGCTCCAGCAGCATCTTAGCCCGCGTTCACTACTTCCAAGACTGTGAAAACATTCTGAGACTCGCTCGGACTAGACAACGCAATGCTGTATCTACAAGACCGTTCTGGTGGACCTGTCAATCAAATTCAAAGGAGAAGACATGGTGGTGTTTGGTTTGTGCACCAGGTAGGGTGCTTGGGGGAATTGCATTGTGGAAAAAAAAAGAGAAATGTTGATAAAAAAAAAGAACCACAAGGTGGCGGGATTGGACATCAAATACATCTCAGTCTGAATACATCACATTTAGAGAAGGTCTCACTTAAACATATCCTTTGAAAACAGCTTCGAATAAGTGTTTCTCTTGTTTATTTCAGATGCAAATTGATATATATAGCTATATAAACCCTTTATTTGATGTTTGAAAACTGCTATTCAGAGCTCCAGCAGAATCTTAGAAAACGTCATTCTCTCAGTCTGAGAACATCAGTTTGAGACAATATTTCAGGTTAACCATAACTTTTGAAAACAGCTTCGAATAAGTGTTTCTCTTGTTTATTTCAGATGGAAAATGATATAATAGCTATATAAACCCTTTATTTGATGTTTGAAAACTGCTATTCAGAGCTCCAGCAGAATCTTGGAAAACGTCATTCTCTCAGTCTGAGAACATCAGTTTGAGACAATATTTCAGGTTAAACATAACTTTTGAAAACAGCTTCGAATAAGTGTTTCTCTTGTTTATTTCAGATGCAAATTGATATATATAGCTATATAAACCCTTTATTTGATGTTTGAAAACTGCTATTCAGAGCTCCAGCAGAATCTTGGAAAACGTCATTCTCTCAGTCTGAGAACATCAGTTTGAGACAATATTTCAGGTTAAACATAACTTTTGAAAACAGCTTCGAATAAGTGTTTCTCTTGTTTATTTCAGATGCAAATTGATATATATAGCTATATCAACCCTTTATTTGATGTTTGAAAACGGTTATTCAGAGCTCCAGCAGAATCTTAGAAAACGTCATTCTCTCAGTCTGAGAACATCAGTTTGAGACAGTATTTCATGTTAAACATAACTTTTGAAAACAGCTTCGAATAAGTGTTTCTCTTGTTTATTTCAGATGCAAATTGATATATATAGCTATATAAACCCTTTATTTGATGTTTGAAAACTGCTATTCAGAGCTTCAGCAGAATCTTGGAAAACGTCATTCTCTCAGCCTGTGAAGATCAGTTTGAGACAATATTTCAGGTTAAACATAACTTTTGAAAACAGCTTCGAATAAATGTTTCTCTTGTTTATTTCAGATGCAAATTGTTATATATAGCTATATAAACCCTTTATTTGATGTTTGAAAACTGCTATTCAGAGCTCCAGCAGAATCTTAGAAAACGTCATTCTCTCGGTCTGAGAACATCAGTTTGAGACAATATTTCAGGTTAAACATAACTTTTGAAAACAGCTTCGAATAAGTGTTTCTCTTGTTTATTTCAGATGCAAATTGATATATATAGCTATATAAACCTTTTTATTTGATGTTTGAAAACTGCTATTCAGAGCTCCAGCAGAATCTTAGAAAACGTCATTCTCTCGGTCTGAGAACATCAGTTTGAGACAATATTTCAGGTTAAACATAACTTTTGAAACCAGCTTCGAATAAGTGTTTCTCTTGTTTATTTCAGATGCAAATTGATATATATAGCTATATAAACCCTTTATTTGATGTTTGAAAACTGCTATTCAGAGCTCCAGCAGAATCTTAGATAACGTCATTCTCTCAGTCTGAGAACATCAGTTTGAGACAATATTTCAGGTTAAACATAACTTTTGAAAACAGCTTCGAATAAGTGTTTCTCGTGTTTATTTCAGATGCAAATTGATATATATAGCTATATAAACCCTTTATTTGATGTTTGAAAACTGCTATTCAGAGCTCCAGCAGAATCTTAGAAAACGTCATTCTCTCAGTCTGAGAACATCAGTTTGAGACAATATTTCAGGTTAAACATAACTTTTGAAAACAGCTTCGAATAAGTGTTTCTCTTGTTTATTTCAGATGCAAATTGATATATATAGCTATATAAACCCTTTATTTGATGTTTTAAAACTGTTATTCAGAGCTCCAGCAGAATTTTGGAAAACGTCATTCTCTCAGTCTGAGAAGATCAGTTTGAGACAATATTTCAGGTTAAACATAACTTTTGAAAACAGCTTCGAATAAATGTTTCTCTTGTTTATTTCAGATGCAAATTGATATATATAGCTATATAAACCCTTTATTTGATGTTTGAAAACTGCTATTCAGAGCTCCAGCAGAATTTTAGAAAACGTCATTCTCTCAGTCTGAGAACATCAGTTTGAGACAATATTTCAGGTTAAACATAACTTTTGAAAACAGCTTCGAATAAGTGTTTCTCTTGTTTATTTCAGATGCAAATTGATATGTATAGCTATATAAACCCTTTATTTGATGTTTTAAAACTGTTATTCAGAGCTCCAGCAGAATCTTGGAAAACGTCATTCTCTCAGTCTGAGAAGATCAGTTTGAGACAATATTTCAGGTTAAACATAACTTTTGAAAACAGCTTCGAATAAATGTTTCTCTTGTTTATTTCAGATGCAAATTGATATATATAGCTATATAAACCCTTTATTTGATGTTTGAAAACTGCTATTCAGAGCTCCAGCAGAATCTTAGAAAACGTCATTCTCTCGGTCTGAGAACATCAGTTTGAGACAATATTTCAGGTTAAACATAACTTTTGAAAACAGCTTCGAATAAGTGTTTCTCTTGTTTATTTCAGATGCAAATTGATATATATAGCTATATAAACCCTTTATTTGATGTTTGAAAACTGCTATTCAGAGCTCCAGCAGAATCTTAGAAAACGTCATTCTCTCGGTCTGAGAACATCAGTTTGAGACAATATTTCAGGTTAAACATAACTTTTGAAAACAGCTTCGAATAAGTGTTTCTCTTGTTTATTTCAGATGCAAATTGATATATATAGCTATATAAACCCTTTATTTGATGTTTGAAAACTGTTATTCAGAGCTCCAGCAGCATCTTAGCCCGCGTTCACTACTTCCAAGACTGTGAAAACATTCTGAGACTCGCTCGGACTAGACAACGCAATGCTGTATCTACAAGACCGTTCTGGTGGACCTGTCAATCAAATTCAAAGGAGAAGACATGGTGGTGTTTGGTTTGTGCACCAGGTAGGGTGCTTGGGGGAATTGCATTGTGGAAAAAAAAAGAGAAATGTTGATAAAAAAGAAGAACCACAAGGTGGCGGGATTGGACATCAAATACATCTCAGTCTGAATACATCACATTTAGAGAAGGTCTCACTTAAACATATCCTTTGAAAACAGCTTCGAATAAGTGTTTCTCTTGTTTATTTCAGATGCAAATTGATATATATAGCTATATAAACCCTTTATTTGATGTTTGAAAACTGCTATTCAGAGCTCCAGCAGAATCTTAGAAAACGTCATTCTCTCAGTCTGAGAACATCAGTTTGAGACAATATTTCAGGTTAACCATAACTTTTGAAAACAGCTTCGAATAAGTGTTTCTCTTGTTTATTTCAGATGGAAAATGATATAATAGCTATATAAACCCTTTATTTGATGTTTGAAAACTGCTATTCAGAGCTCCAGCAGAATCTTGGAAAAAGTCATTCTCTCAGTCTGAGAACATCAGTTTGAGACAATATTTCAGGTTAAACATAACTTTTGAAAACAGCTTCGAATAAGTGTTTCTCTTGTTTATTTCAGATGCAAATTGATATATATAGCTATATAAACCCTTTATTTGATGTTTGAAAACTGCTATTCAGAGCTCCAGCAGAATCTTGGAAAACGTCATTCTCTCAGTCTGAGAACATCAGTTTGAGACAATATTTCAGGTTAAACATAACTTTTGAAAACAGCTTCGAATAAGTGTTTCTCTTGTTTATTTCAGATGCAAATTGATATATATAGCTATATCAACCCTTTATTTGATGTTTGAAAACGGTTATTCAGAGCTCCAGCAGAATCTTAGAAAACGTCATTCTCTCAGTCTGAGAACATCAGTTTGAGACAGTATTTCATGTTAAACATAACTTTTGAAAACAGCTTCGAATAAGTGTTTCTCTTGTTTATTTCAGATGCAAATTGATATATATAGCTATATAAACCCTTTATTTGATGTTTGAAAACTGCTATTCAGAGCTTCAGCAGAATCTTGGAAAACGTCATTCTCTCAGCCTGTGAAGATCAGTTTGAGACAATATTTCAGGTTAAACATAACTTTTGAAAACAGCTTCGAATAAATGTTTCTCTTGTTTATTTCAGATGCAAATTGTTATATATAGCTATATAAACCCTTTATTTGATGTTTGAAAACTGCTATTCAGAGCTCCAGCAGAATCTTAGAAAACGTCATTCTCTCGGTCTGAGAACATCAGTTTGAGACAATATTTCAGGTTAAACATAACTTTTGAAAACAGCTTCGAATAAGTGTTTCTCTTGTTTATTTCAGATGCAAATTGATATATATAGCTATATAAACCCTTTATTTGATGTTTGAAAACTGCTATTCAGAGCTCCAGCAGAATCTTAGAAAACGTCATTCTCTCGGTCTGAGAACATCAGTTTGAGACAATATTTCAGGTTAAACATAACTTTTGAAAACAGCTTCGAATAAGTGTTTCTCTTGTTTATTTCAGATGCAAATTGATATATATAGCTATATAAACCCTTTATTTGATGTTTGAAAACTGCTATTCAGAGCTTCAGCAGAATCTTGGAAAACGTCATTCTCTCAGCCTGTGAAGATCAGTTTGAGACAATATTTCAGGTTAAACATAACTTTTGAAAACAGCTTCGAATAAATGTTTCTCTTGTTTATTTCAGATGCAAATTGATATATATAGCTATATAAACCCTTTATTTGATGTTTGAAAACTGCTATTCAGAGCTCCAGCAGAATCTTAGAAAACGTCATTCTCTCGGTCTGAGAACATCAGTTTGAGACAATATTTCAGGTTAAACATAAATTTTGAAACCAGCTTCGAATAAGTGTTTCTCTTGTTTATTTCAGATGCAAATTGATATATATAGCTATATAAACCCTTTATTTGATGTTTGAAAACTGCTATTCAGAGCTCCAGCAGAATCTTAGAAAACGTCATTCTCTCAGTCTGAGAACATCAGTTTGAGACAATATTTCAGGTTAAACATAACTTTTGAAAACAGCTTTGAATAAGTTTTTCTCTTGTTTATTTCAGATGCAAATTGATATATATAGCTATATAAACCCTTTATTTGATGTTTTAAAACTGTTATTCAGAGCTCCAGCAGAATCTTGGAAAACGTCATTCTCTCAGTCTGAGAAGATCAGTTTGAGACAATATTTCAGGTTAAACATAACTTTTGAAAACAGCTTCGAATAAATGTTTCTCTTGTTTATTTCAGATGCAAATTGATATATATAGCTATATAAACCCTTTATTTGATGTTTGAAAACTGCTATTCAGAGCTCCAGCAGAATCTTAGAAAACGTCATTCTCTCAGTCTGAGAACATCAGTTTGAGACAATATTTCAGGTTAAACATAACTTTTGAAAACAGCTTTGAATAAGTGTTTCTCTTGTTTATTTCGGATGCAAAGTGATATATATAGCTATATAAACCCTTTATTTGATGTTTGAAAACTGCTATTCAGAGCTCCAGCAGAATCTTAGAAAACGTCATTCTCTCAGTCTGAGAACATCAGTTTGAGACAATATTTCAGGTTAAACATAACTTTTGAAAACAGCTTCGAATAAGTGTTTCTCTTGTTTATTTCAGATGCAAATTGATATATATAGCTATATAAACCCTTTATTTGATGTTTTAAAACTGTTATTCAGAGCTCCAGCAGAATCTTGGAAAACGTCATTCTCTCAGTCTGAGAAGATCAGTTTGAGACAATATTTCAGGTTAAACATAACTTTTGAAAACAGCTTCGAATAAATGTTTCTCTTGTTTATTTCAGATGCAAATTGATATATATAGCTATATAAACCCTTTATTTGATGTTTGAAAACTGCTATTCAGAGCTCCAGCAGAATCTTGGAAAACGTCATTCTCTCAGTCTGAGAACATCAGTTTGAGACAATATTTCAGGTTAAACATAACTTTTGAAAACAGCTTTGAATAAGTGTTTCTCTTGTTTATTTCGGATGCAAATTGATATATATAGCTATACAAACCCTTTATTTGATGTTTGAAAACTGCTATTCAGAGCTCCAGCAGAATCTTAGAAAACGTCATTCTCTCAGTCTGAGAACATCAGTTTGAGACAATATTTCAGGTTAAACATAACTTATGAAAACAGCTTTGAATAAGTTTTTTTCTTGTTTATTTCAGATGCAAATTGATATATATAGCTATATAAACCCTTTATTTGATGTTTGAAAACTGCTATACAGAGCTCCAGCAGAATCTTAGAAAACGTCATTCTCTCAGTCTCAGAACATCAATTTGAGACAATATTTCAGGTTAAACATAACTTTTGTAAACAGCTTGGAATAAATGTTTCTCTTGTTTATTTCAGATGCAAGTTGATATATATAGCTATATAAACCCTTTATTTGATGTTTGAAAACTGCTATTCAGAGCTCCAGCAGAATCTTAGAAAACGTCATTCTCTCAGTCTGAGAACATCAGTTTGAGACAATATTTCAGGTTAAACATAACTTTTGAAAACAGCTTTGAATATGTTTTTCTCTTGTTTATTTCAGATGCAAATTGATATATATAGCTATATAAACCCTTTATTTGATGTTTGAAAACTGTTATTCAGAGCTCCAGCAGCATCTTAGCCCGCGTTCACTACTTCCAAGACTGTGAAAACATTCTGAGACTCGCTCGGACTAGACAACGCAATGCTGTATCTACAAGACCGTTCTGGTGGACCTGTCAATCAAATTCAAAGGAGAAGACATGGTGGTGTTTGGTTTGTGCACCAGGTAGGGTGCTTGGGGGAATTGCATTGTGGAAAAAAAAAGAGAAATGTTGATAAAAAAAAAGAACCACAAGGTGGCGGGATTGGACATCAAATACATCTCAGTCTGAATACATCACATTTAGAGAAGGTCTCACTTAAACATATCCTTTGAAAACAGCTTCGAATAAGTGTTTCTCTTGTTTATTTCAGATGCAAATTGATATATATAGCTATATAAACCCTTTATTTGATGTTTGAAAACTGTTATTCAGAGCTCCAGCAGCATCTTAGCCCGCGTTCACTACTTCCAAGACTGTGAAAACATTCTGAGACTCGCTCGGACTAGACAACGCAATGCTGTATCTACAAGACCGTTCTGGTGGACCTGTCAATCAAATTCAAAGGAGAAGACATGGTGGTGTTTGGTTTGTGCACCAGGTAGGGTGCTTGGGGGAATTGCATTGTGGAAAAAAAAAGAGAAATGTTGATAAAAAAAAAGAACCACAAGGTGGCGGGATTGGACATCAAATACATCTCAGTCTGAATACATCACATTTAGAGAAGGTCTCACTTAAACATATCCTTTGAAAACAGCTTCGAATAAGTGTTTCTCTTGTTTATTTCAGATGCAAATTGATATATATAGCTATATAAACCCTTTATTTGATGTTTGAAAACTGCTATTCAGAGCTCCAGCAGAATCTTAGAAAACGTCATTCTCTCAGTCTGAGAACATCAGTTTGAGACAATATTTCAGGTTAACCATAACTTTTGAAAACAGCTTCGAATAAGTGTTTCTCTTGTTTATTTCAGATGGAAAATGATATAATAGCTATATAAACCCTTTATTTGATGTTTGAAAACTGCTATTCAGAGCTCCAGCAGAATCTTGGAAAACGTCATTCTCTCAGTCTGAGAACATCAGTTTGAGACAATATTTCAGGTTAAACATAACTTTTGAAAACAGCTTCGAATAAGTGTTTCTCTTGTTTATTTCAGATGCAAATTGATATATATAGCTATATAAACCCTTTATTTGATGTTTGAAAACTGCTATTCAGAGCTCCAGCAGAATCTTGGAAAACGTCATTCTCTCAGTCTGAGAACATCAGTTTGAGACAATATTTCAGGTTAAACATAACTTTTGAAAACAGCTTCGAATAAGTGTTTCTCTTGTTTATTTCAGATGCAAATTGATATATATAGCTATATCAACCCTTTATTTGATGTTTGAAAACGGTTATTCAGAGCTCCAGCAGAATCTTAGAAAACGTCATTCTCTCAGTCTGAGAACATCAGTTTGAGACAGTATTTCATGTTAAACATAACTTTTGAAAACAGCTTCGAATAAGTGTTTCTCTTGTTTATTTCAGATGCAAATTGATATATATAGCTATATAAACCCTTTATTTGATGTTTGAAAACTGCTATTCAGAGCTTCAGCAGAATCTTGGAAAACGTCATTCTCTCAGCCTGTGAAGATCAGTTTGAGACAATATTTCAGGTTAAACATAACTTTTGAAAACAGCTTCGAATAAATGTTTCTCTTGTTTATTTCAGATGCAAATTGTTATATATAGCTATATAAACCCTTTATTTGATGTTTGAAAACTGCTATTCAGAGCTCCAGCAGAATCTTAGAAAACGTCATTCTCTCGGTCTGAGAACATCAGTTTGAGACAATATTTCAGGTTAAACATAACTTTTGAAAACAGCTTCGAATAAGTGTTTCTCTTGTTTATTTCAGATGCAAATTGATATATATAGCTATATAAACCTTTTTATTTGATGTTTGAAAACTGCTATTCAGAGCTCCAGCAGAATCTTAGAAAACGTCATTCTCTCGGTCTGAGAACATCAGTTTGAGACAATATTTCAGGTTAAACATAACTTTTGAAACCAGCTTCGAATAAGTGTTTCTCTTGTTTATTTCAGATGCAAATTGATATATATAGCTATATAAACCCTTTATTTGATGTTTGAAAACTGCTATTCAGAGCTCCAGCAGAATCTTAGATAACGTCATTCTCTCAGTCTGAGAACATCAGTTTGAGACAATATTTCAGGTTAAACATAACTTTTGAAAACAGCTTCGAATAAGTGTTTCTCGTGTTTATTTCAGATGCAAATTGATATATATAGCTATATAAACCCTTTATTTGATGTTTGAAAACTGCTATTCAGAGCTCCAGCAGAATCTTAGAAAACGTCATTCTCTCAGTCTGAGAACATCAGTTTGAGACAATATTTCAGGTTAAACATAACTTTTGAAAACAGCTTCGAATAAGTGTTTCTCTTGTTTATTTCAGATGCAAATTGATATATATAGCTATATAAACCCTTTATTTGATGTTTTAAAACTGTTATTCAGAGCTCCAGCAGAATTTTGGAAAACGTCATTCTCTCAGTCTGAGAAGATCAGTTTGAGACAATATTTCAGGTTAAACATAACTTTTGAAAACAGCTTCGAATAAATGTTTCTCTTGTTTATTTCAGATGCAAATTGATATATATAGCTATATAAACCCTTTATTTGATGTTTGAAAACTGCTATTCAGAGCTCCAGCAGAATTTTAGAAAACGTCATTCTCTCAGTCTGAGAACATCAGTTTGAGACAATATTTCAGGTTAAACATAACTTTTGAAAACAGCTTCGAATAAGTGTTTCTCTTGTTTATTTCAGATGCAAATTGATATGTATAGCTATATAAACCCTTTATTTGATGTTTTAAAACTGTTATTCAGAGCTCCAGCAGAATCTTGGAAAACGTCATTCTCTCAGTCTGAGAAGATCAGTTTGAGACAATATTTCAGGTTAAACATAACTTTTGAAAACAGCTTCGAATAAATGTTTCTCTTGTTTATTTCAGATGCAAATTGATATATATAGCTATATAAACCCTTTATTTGATGTTTGAAAACTGCTATTCAGAGCTCCAGCAGAATCTTAGAAAACGTCATTCTCTCGGTCTGAGAACATCAGTTTGAGACAATATTTCAGGTTAAACATAACTTTTGAAAACAGCTTCGAATAAGTGTTTCTCTTGTTTATTTCAGATGCAAATTGATATATATAGCTATATAAACCCTTTATTTGATGTTTGAAAACTGCTATTCAGAGCTCCAGCAGAATCTTAGAAAACGTCATTCTCTCGGTCTGAGAACATCAGTTTGAGACAATATTTCAGGTTAAACATAACTTTTGAAAACAGCTTCGAATAAGTGTTTCTCTTGTTTATTTCAGATGCAAATTGATATATATAGCTATATAAACCCTTTATTTGATGTTTGAAAACTGTTATTCAGAGCTCCAGCAGCATCTTAGCCCGCGTTCACTACTTCCAAGACTGTGAAAACATTCTGAGACTCGCTCGGACTAGACAACGCAATGCTGTATCTACAAGACCGTTCTGGTGGACCTGTCAATCAAATTCAAAGGAGAAGACATGGTGGTGTTTGGTTTGTGCACCAGGTAGGGTGCTTGGGGGAATTGCATTGTGGAAAAAAAAAGAGAAATGTTGATAAAAAAGAAGAACCACAAGGTGGCGGGATTGGACATCAAATACATCTCAGTCTGAATACATCACATTTAGAGAAGGTCTCACTTAAACATATCCTTTGAAAACAGCTTCGAATAAGTGTTTCTCTTGTTTATTTCAGATGCAAATTGATATATATAGCTATATAAACCCTTTATTTGATGTTTGAAAACTGCTATTCAGAGCTCCAGCAGAATCTTAGAAAACGTCATTCTCTCAGTCTGAGAACATCAGTTTGAGACAATATTTCAGGTTAACCATAACTTTTGAAAACAGCTTCGAATAAGTGTTTCTCTTGTTTATTTCAGATGGAAAATGATATAATAGCTATATAAACCCTTTATTTGATGTTTGAAAACTGCTATTCAGAGCTCCAGCAGAATCTTGGAAAAAGTCATTCTCTCAGTCTGAGAACATCAGTTTGAGACAATATTTCAGGTTAAACATAACTTTTGAAAACAGCTTCGAATAAGTGTTTCTCTTGTTTATTTCAGATGCAAATTGATATATATAGCTATATAAACCCTTTATTTGATGTTTGAAAACTGCTATTCAGAGCTCCAGCAGAATCTTGGAAAACGTCATTCTCTCAGTCTGAGAACATCAGTTTGAGACAATATTTCAGGTTAAACATAACTTTTGAAAACAGCTTCGAATAAGTGTTTCTCTTGTTTATTTCAGATGCAAATTGATATATATAGCTATATCAACCCTTTATTTGATGTTTGAAAACGGTTATTCAGAGCTCCAGCAGAATCTTAGAAAACGTCATTCTCTCAGTCTGAGAACATCAGTTTGAGACAGTATTTCATGTTAAACATAACTTTTGAAAACAGCTTCGAATAAGTGTTTCTCTTGTTTATTTCAGATGCAAATTGATATATATAGCTATATAAACCCTTTATTTGATGTTTGAAAACTGCTATTCAGAGCTTCAGCAGAATCTTGGAAAACGTCATTCTCTCAGCCTGTGAAGATCAGTTTGAGACAATATTTCAGGTTAAACATAACTTTTGAAAACAGCTTCGAATAAATGTTTCTCTTGTTTATTTCAGATGCAAATTGTTATATATAGCTATATAAACCCTTTATTTGATGTTTGAAAACTGCTATTCAGAGCTCCAGCAGAATCTTAGAAAACGTCATTCTCTCGGTCTGAGAACATCAGTTTGAGACAATATTTCAGGTTAAACATAACTTTTGAAAACAGCTTCGAATAAGTGTTTCTCTTGTTTATTTCAGATGCAAATTGATATATATAGCTATATAAACCCTTTATTTGATGTTTGAAAACTGCTATTCAGAGCTCCAGCAGAATCTTAGAAAACGTCATTCTCTCGGTCTGAGAACATCAGTTTGAGACAATATTTCAGGTTAAACATAACTTTTGAAAACAGCTTCGAATAAGTGTTTCTCTTGTTTATTTCAGATGCAAATTGATATATATAGCTATATAAACCCTTTATTTGATGTTTGAAAACTGCTATTCAGAGCTTCAGCAGAATCTTGGAAAACGTCATTCTCTCAGCCTGTGAAGATCAGTTTGAGACAATATTTCAGGTTAAACATAACTTTTGAAAACAGCTTCGAATAAATGTTTCTCTTGTTTATTTCAGATGCAAATTGATATATATAGCTATATAAACCCTTTATTTGATGTTTGAAAACTGCTATTCAGAGCTCCAGCAGAATCTTAGAAAACGTCATTCTCTCGGTCTGAGAACATCAGTTTGAGACAATATTTCAGGTTAAACATAAATTTTGAAACCAGCTTCGAATAAGTGTTTCTCTTGTTTATTTCAGATGCAAATTGATATATATAGCTATATAAACCCTTTATTTGATGTTTGAAAACTGCTATTCAGAGCTCCAGCAGAATCTTAGAAAACGTCATTCTCTCGGTCTGAGAACATCAGTTTGAGACAATATTTCAGGTTAAACATAACTTTTGAAACCAGCTTCGAATAAGTGTTTCTCTTGTTTATTTCAGATGCAAATTGATATATATAGCTATATAAACCCTTTATTTGATGTTTGAAAACTGCTATTCAGAGCTCCAGCAGAATCTTAGAAAACGTCATTCTCTCGGTCTGAGAACATCAGTTTGAGACAATATTTCAGGTTAAACATAACTTTTGAAAACAGCTTCGAATAAGTGTTTCTCTTGTTTATTTCAGATGCAAATTGATATATATAGCTATATAAACCCTTTATTTGATGTTTGAAAACTGCTATTCAGAGCTCCAGCAGAATCTTAGAAAACGTCATTCTCTCGGTCTGAGAACATCAGTTTGAGACAATATTTCAGGTTAAACATAACTTTTGAAACCAGCTTCGAATAAGTGTTTCTCTTGTTTATTTCAGATGCAAATTGATATATATAGCTATATAAACCCTTTATTTGATGTTTGAAAACTGTTATTCAGAGCTCCAGCAGCATCTTAGCCCGCGTTCACTACTTCCAAGACTGTGAAAACATTCTGAGACTCGCTCGGACTAGACAACGCAATGCTGTATCTACAAGACCGTTCTGGTGGACCTGTCAATCAAATTCAAAGGAGAAGACATGGTGGTGTTTGGTTTGTGCACCAGGTAGGGTGCTTGGGGGAATTGCATTGTGGAAAAAAAAAGAGAAATGTTGATAAAAAAGAAGAACCACAAGGTGGCGGGATTGGACATCAAATACATCTCAGTCTGAATACATCACATTTAGAGAAGGTCTCACTTAAACATATCCTTTGAAAACAGCTTCGAATAAGTGTTTCTCTTGTTTATTTCAGATGCAAATTGATATATATAGCTATATAAACCCTTTATTTGATGTTTGAAAACTGCTATTCAGAGCTCCAGCAGAATCTTAGAAAACGTCATTCTCTCAGTCTGAGAACATCAGTTTGAGACAATATTTCAGGTTAACCATAACTTTTGAAAACAGCTTCAAATAAGTGTTTCTCTTGTTTATTTCAGATGGAAAATGATATATATAGCTATATAAACCCTTTATTTGATGTTTGAAAACTGCTATTCAGAGCTCCAGCAGAATCTTGGAAAACGTCATTCTCTCAGTCTGAGAACATCAGTTTGAGACAATATTTCAGGTTAAACATAACTTTTGAAAACAGCTTCGAATAAGTGTTTCTCTTGTTTATTTCAGATGCAAATTGATATATATAGCTATATAAACCCTTTATTTGATGTTTGAAAACTGCTATTCAGAGCTCCAGCAGAATCTTGGAAAACGTCATTCTCTCAGTCTGAGAACATCAGTTTGAGACAATATTTCAGGTTAAACATAACTTTTGAAAACAGCTTCGAATAAGTGTTTCTCTTGTTTATTTCAGATGCAAATTGATATATATAGCTATATCAACCCTTTATTTGATGTTTGAAAACGGTTATTCAGAGCTCCAGCAGAATCTTGGAAAACGTCATTCTCTCAGTCTGAGAAGATCAGTTTGAGACAATATTTCAGGTTAAACATAACTTTTGAAAACAGCTTCGAATAAATGTTTCTCTTGTTTATTTCAGATGCAAATTGTTATATATAGCTATATAAACCCTTTATTTGATGTTTGAAAACTGCTATTCAGAGCTCCAGCAGAATCTTAGAAAACGTCATTCTCTCAGTCTGAGAACATCAGTTTGAGACAGTATTTCATGTTAAACATAACTTTTGAAAACAGCTTCGAATAAGTGTTTCTCTTGTTTATTTCAGATGCAAATTGATATATATAGCTATATAAACCCTTTATTTGATGTTTGAAAACTGCTATTCAGAGCTTCAGCAGAATCTTGGAAAACGTCATTCTCTCAGCCTGTGAAGATCAGTTTGAGACAATATTTCAGGTTAAACATAACTTTTGAAAACAGCTTCGAATAAATGTTTCTCTTGTTTATTTCAGATGCAAATTGTTATATATAGCTATATAAACCCTTTATTTGATGTTTGAAAACTGCTATTCAGAGCTCCAGCAGAATCTTAGAAAACGTCATTCTCTCGGTCTGAGAACATCAGTTTGAGACAATATTTCAGGTTAAACATAACTTTTGAAAACAGCTTCGAATAAGTGTTTCTCTTGTTTATTTCAGATGCAAATTGATATATATAGCTATATAAACCTTTTTATTTGATGTTTGAAAACTGCTATTCAGAGCTCCAGCAGAATCTTAGAAAACGTCATTCTCTCGGTCTGAGAACATCAGTTTGAGACAATATTTCAGGTTAAACATAACTTTTGAAACCAGCTTCGAATAAGTGTTTCTCTTGTTTATTTCAGATGCAAATTGATATATATAGCTATATAAACCCTTTATTTGATGTTTGAAAACTGCTATTCAGAGCTCCAGCAGAATCTTAGAAAACGTCATTCTCTCAGTCTGAGAACATCAGTTTGAAGCAATATTTCAGGTTAAACATAACTTTTGAAAACAGCTTCGAATAAGTGTTTCTCGTGTTTATTTCAGATGCAAATTGATATATATAGCTATATAAACCCTTTATTTGATGTTTGAAAACTGCTATTCAGAGCTCCAGCAGAATCTTAGAAAACGTCATTCTCTCAGTCTGAGAACATCAGTTTGAGACAATATTTCAGGTTAAACATAACTTTTGAAAACAGCTTCGAATAAGTGTTTCTCTTGTTTATTTCAGATGCAAATTGATATATATAGCTATATAAACCCTTTATTTGATGTTTTAAAACTGTTATTCAGAGCTCCAGCAGAATCTTGGAAAACGTCATTCTCTCAGTCTGAGAAGATCAGTTTGAGACAATATTTCAGGTTAAACATAACTTTTGAAAACAGCTTCGAATAAATGTTTCTCTTGTTTATTTCAGATGCAAATTGATATATATAGCTATATAAACCCTTTATTTGATGTTTGAAAACTGCTATTCAGAGCTCCAGCAGAATCTTAGAAAACGTCATTCTCTCAGTCTGAGAACATCAGTTTGAGACAATGTTTCAGGTTAAACATATCTTTTGAAAACAGCTTTGAATAAGTTTTTCTCTTGTTTATTTCAGATGCAAATTGATATATATAGCTATATAAATCCTTTATTTGATGTTTGAAAACTGCTATTCAGAGCTCCAGCAGAATTTTAGAAAACGTCATTCTCTCAGTCTGAGAACATCAGTTTGAGACAATATTTCAGGTTAAACATAACTTTTGAAAACAGCTTCGAATAAGTGTTTCTCTTGTTTATTTCAGATGCAAATTGATATATATAGCTATATAAACCCTTTATTTGATGTTTTAAAACTGTTATTCAGAGCTCCAGCAGAATCTTGGAAAACGTCATTCTCTCAGTCTGAGAAGATCAGTTTGAGACAATATTTCAGGTTAAACATAACTTTTGAAAACAGCTTCGAATAAATGTTTCTCTTGTTTATTTCAGATGCAAATTGATATATATAGCTATATAAACCCTTTATTTGATGTTTGAAAACTGCTATTCAGAGCTCCAGCAGAATCTTAGAAAACGTCATTCTCTCGGTCTGAGAACATCAGTTTGAGACAATATTTCAGGTTAAACATAACTTTTGAAAACAGCTTCGAATAAGTGTTTCTCTTGTTTATTTCAGATGCAAATTGATATATATAGCTATATAAACCCTTTATTTGATGTTTGAAAACTGCTATTCAGAGCTCCAGCAGAATCTTAGAAAACGTCATTCTCTCGGTCTGAGAACATCAGTTTGAGACAATATTTCAGGTTAAACATAACTTTTGAAACCAGCTTCGAATAAGTGTTTCTCTTGTTTATTTCAGATGCAAATTGATATATATAGCTATATAAACCCTTTATTTGATGTTTGAAAACTGTTATTCAGAGCTCCAGCAGCATCTTAGCCCGCGTTCACTACTTCCAAGACTGTGAAAACATTCTGAGACTCGCTCGGACTAGACAACGCAATGCTGTATCTACAAGACCGTTCTGGTGGACCTGTCAATCAAATTCAAAGGAGAAGACATGGTGGTGTTTGGTTTGTGCACCAGGTAGGGTGCTTGGGGGAATTGCATTGTGGAAAAAAAAAGAGAAATGTTGATAAAAAAGAAGAACCACAAGGTGGCGGGATTGGACATCAAATACATCTCAGTCTGAATACATCACATTTAGAGAAGGTCTCACTTAAACATATCCTTTGAAAACAGCTTCGAATAAGTGTTTCTCTTGTTTATTTCAGATGCAAATTGATATATATAGCTATATAAACCCTTTATTTGATGTTTGAAAACTGCTATTCAGAGCTCCAGCAGAATCTTAGAAAACGTCATTCTCTCAGTCTGAGAACATCAGTTTGAGACAATATTTCAGGTTAACCATAACTTTTGAAAACAGCTTCGAATAAGTGTTTCTCTTGTTTATTTCAGATGGAAAATGATATATATAGCTATATAAACCCTTTATTTGATGTTTGAAAACTGCTATTCAGAGCTCCAGCAGAATCTTGGAAAACGTCATTCTCTCAGTCTGAGAAGATCAGTTTGAGACAATATTTCAGTTAAAAAATAACTTTTGAAAACAGCTTCGAATAAATGTTTCTCTTGTTTATTTCAGATGCAAATTGTTATATGTAGCTATATAAACCCTTTATTTGATGTTTGAAAACTGCTATTCAGAGCTCCAGCAGAATCTTAGAAAACGTCATTCTCTCAGTCTGAGAACATCAGTTTGAGACAATATTTCAGGTTAAACATAACTTTTGAAAACAGCTTCGAATAAGTGTTTCTCTTGTTTATTTCAGATGCAAATTGATATATATAGCTATATAAACCCTTTGTTTGATGTTTTAAAACTGTTATTCAGAGCTCCAGCAGAATCTTGGAAAACGTCATTCTCTCAGTCTGAGAAGATCAGTTTGAGACAATATTTCAGGTTAAACATAACTTTTGAAAACAGCTTCGAATAAATGTTTCTCTTGTTTATTTCAGATGCAAATTGATATATATAGCTATATAAACCCTTTATTTGATGTTTGAAAACTGCTATTCAGAGCTCCAGCAGAATCTTAGAAAACGTCATTCTCTCAGTCTGAGAACATCAGTTTGAGACAATGTTTCAGGTTAAACATAACTTTTGAAAACAGCTTCGAATAAGTGTTTCTCTTGTTTATTTCAGATGCAAATTGATATATATAGCTATATAAACCCTTTATTTGATGTTTGAAAACTGCTATTCAGAGCTCCAGCAGAATCTTAGAAAACGTCATTCTCTCAGTCTGAGAACATCAGTTTGAGACAATATTTCAGGTTAACCATAACTTTTGAAAACAGCTTCGAATAAGTGTTTCTCTTGTTTATTTCAGATGGAAAATGATATATATAGCTTTATAAACCCTTTATTTGATGTTTGAAAACTGCTATTCAGAGCTCCAGCAGAATCTTGGAAAACGTCATTCTCTCAGTCTCAGAACATCAATTTGAGACAATATTTCAGGTTAAACATAACTTTTGAAAACAGCTTGGAATAAATGTTTCTCTTGTTTATTTCAGATGCAAGTTGATATATATAGCTATATAAACCCTTTATTTGATGTTTGAAAACTGCTATTCAGAGCTCCAGCAGAATCTTAGAAAACGTCATTCTCTCAGTCTGAGAACATCAGTTTGAGACAATATTTCAGGTTAAACATAACTTTTGAAAACAGCTTTGAATAAGTTTTTCTCTTGTTTATTTCAGATGCAAATTGATATATATAGCTATATAAACCCTTTATTTGATGTTTTAAAACTGTTATTCAGAGCTCCAGCAGAATCTTGGAAAACGTCATTCTCTCAGTCTGAGAAGATCAGTTTGAGACAATATTTCAGGTTAAACATAACTTTTGAAAACAGCTTCGAATAAATGTTTCTCTTGTTTATTTCAGATGCAAATTGATATATATAGCTATATAAACCCTTTATTTGATGTTTGAAAACTGCTATTCAGAGCTCCAGCAGAATCTTAGAAAACGTCATTCTCTCAGTCTGAGAACATCAGTTTGAGACAATATTTCAGGTTAACCATAACTTTTGAAAACAGCTTCGAATAAGTGTTTCTCTTGTTTATTTCAGATGGAAAATGATATATATAGCTTTATAAACCCTTTATTTGATGTTTGAAAACTGCTATTCAGAGCTCCAGCAGAATCTTGGAAAACGTCATTCTCTAAGTCTCAGAACATCAATTTGAGACAATATTTCAGGTTAAACATAACTTTTGAAAACAGCTTGGAATAAATGTTTCTCTTGTTTATTTCAGATGCAAGTTGATATATATAGCTATATAAACCCTTTATTTGATGTTTGAAAACTGCTATTCAGAGCTCCAGCAGAATCTTAGAAAACGTCATTCTCTCAGTCTGAGAACATCAGTTTGAGACAATATTTCAGGTTAAACATAACTTTTGAAAACAGCTTTGAATAAGTTTTTCTCTTGTTTATTTCAGATGCAAATTGATATATATAGCTATATAAACCCTTTATTTGATGTTTTAAAACTGTTATTCAGAGCTCCAGCAGAATCTTGGAAAACGTCATTCTCTCAGTCTGAGAAGATCAGTTTGAGACAATATTTCAGGTTAAACATAACTTTTGAAAACAGCTTCGAATAAATGTTTCTCTTGTTTATTTCAGATGCAAATTGATATATATAGCTATATAAACCCTTTATTTGATGTTTGAAAACTGCTATTCAGAGCTCCAGCAGAATCTTAGAAAACGTCATTCTCTCAGTCTGAGAACATCAGTTTGAGACAATATTTCAGGTTAAACATAACTTTTGAAAACAGCTTCGAATAAATGTTTCTCTTGTTTATTTCAGATGCAAATTGATATATATAGCTATATAAACCCTTTATTTGATGTTTGAAAACTGCTATTCAGAGCTCCAGCAGAATCTTGGAAAACGTCATTCTCTCAGTCTGAGAACATCAGTTTGAGACAATGTTTCAGGTTAAACATAACTTTTGAAAACAGCTTCGAATAAGTGTTTCTCTTGTTTATTTCAGATGCAAATTGATATATAGCTATACAAACCCTTTATTTGATGTTTGAAAACTGCTATTCAGAGCTCCAGCAGAATCTTAGAAAACGTCATTCTCTCAGTCTGAGAACATCAGTTTGAGACAATGTTTCAGGTTAAACATAACTTTTGAAAACAGCTTCGAATAAGTGTTTCTCTTGTTTATTTCAGATGCAAATTGATATATATAGCTATACAAACCCTTTATTTGATGTTTGAAAACTGCTATTCAGAGCTCCAGCAGAATCTTAGAAAACGTCATTCTCTCAGTCTGAGAACATCAGTTTGAGACAATGTTTCAGGTTAAACATAACTTTTGAAAACAGCTTCGAATAAGTGTTTCTCTTGTTTAGTTCAGATGCAAATTGATATATATAGCTATACAAACCCTTTATTTGATGTTTGAAAACTGCTATTCAGAGCTCCAGCAGAATCTTAGAAAACGTCATTCTCTCAGTCTGAGAACATCAGTTTGAGACAATATTTCAGGTTAAACATAACTTATGAAAACAGCTTTGAATAAGTTTTTTTCTTGTTTATTTCAGATGCAAATTGATATATATAGCTATATAAACCCTTTATTTGATGTTTTAAAATTGTTATTCAGAGCTCCAGCAGAATCTTGGAAAACGTCATTCTCTCAGTCTGAGAAGATCAGTTTGAGACAATATTTCAGGTTAAACATAACTTTTGAAAACAGCTTCGAATAAATGTTTCTCTTGTTTATTTCAGATGCAAATTGATATATATAGCTATATAAACCCTTTATTTGATGTTTGAAAACTGCTATTCAGAGCTCCAGCAGAATCTTAGAAAACGTCATTCTCTCAGTCTGAGAACATCAGTTTGAGACAATGTTTCAGGTTAAACATAACTTTTGAAAACAGCTTCGAATAAGTGTTTCTCTTGTTTATTTCAGATGCAAATTGATATATATAGCTATATAAACCCTTTATTTGATGTTTGAAAACTGCTATTCAGAGCTCCAGCAGAATCTTAGAAAACGTCATTCTCTCAGTCTGAGAACATCAGTTTGAGACAATATTTCAGGTTAAACATAACTTTTGAAAACAGCTTCGAATAAGTGTTTCTCTTGTTTATTTCAGATGCAAATTGATATATATAGCTATATAAACCCTTTATTTGATGTTTTAAAACTGTTATTCAGAGCTCCAGCAGAATCTTGGAAAACGTCATTCTCTCAGTCTGAGAAGATCAGTTTGAGACAATATTTCAGGTTAAACATAACTTTTGAAAACAGCTTCGAATAAATGTTTCTCTTGTTTATTTCAGATGCAAATTGATATATATAGCTATATAAACCCTTTATTTGATGTTTGAAAACTGCTATTCAGAGCTCCAGCAGAATCTTAGAAAACGTCATTCTCTCAGTCTGAGAACATCAGTTTGAGACAATATTTCAGGTTAAACATAACTTTTGAAAACAGCTTCGAATAAGTGTTTCTCTTGTTTATTTCAGATGCAAATTGATATATATAGCTATATAAACCCTTTATTTGATGTTTTAAAACTGTTATTCAGAGCTCCAGCAGAATCTTGGAAAACGTCATTCTCTCAGTCTGAGAAGATCAGTTTGAGACAATATTTCAGGTTAAACATAACTTTTGAAAACAGCTTCAAATAAATGTTTCTCTTGTTTATTTCAGATGCAAATTGATATATATAGCTATATAAACCCTTTATTTGATGTTTGAAAACTGCTATTCAGAGCTCCAGCAGAATCTTAGAAAACGTCATTCTCTCAGTCTGAGAACATCAGTTTGAGACAATGTTTCAGGTTAAACATAACTTTTGAAAACAGCTTTGAATAAGTTTTTCTCTTGTTTATTTCAGATGCAAATTGATATATATAGCTATATAAATCCTTTATTTGATGTTTGAAAACTGCTATTCAGAGCTTCAGCAGAATCTTGGAAAACGTCATTCTCTCAGCCTGTGAAGATCAGTTTGAGACAGTATTTCATGTTAAACATAACTTTTGAAAACAGCTTCGAATAAGTGTTTCTCTTGTTTATTTCAGATGCAAATTGATATATATAGCTATATAAACCCTTTATTTGATGTTTGAAAACTGCTATTCAGAGCTCCAGCAGAATCTTAGAAAACGTCATTCTCTCGGTCTGAGAACATCAGTTTGAGACAATATTTCAGGTTAAACATAACTTTTGAAAACAGCTTCGAATAAGTGTTTCTCTTGTTTATTTCTGATGCAAATTGATATATATAGCTATATAAACCCTTTATTTGATGTTTGAAAACTGCTATTCAGAGCTCCAGCAGAATCTTAGAAAACGTCATTCTCTCGGTCTGAGAACATCAGTTTGAGACAATATTTCAGGTTAAACATAACTTTTGAAACCAGCTTCGAATAAGTGTTTCTCTTGTTTATTTCAGATGCAAATTGATATATATAGCTATATAAGCCCTTTATTTGATGTTTGAAAACTGCTATTCAGAGCTTCAGCAGAATCTTGGAAAACGTCATTCTCTCAGCCTGTGAAGATCAGTTTGAGACAATATTTCAGGTTAAACATAACTTTTGAAAACAGCTTCGAATAAATGTTTCTCTTGTTTATTTCAGATGCAAATTGTTATATATAGCTATATAAACCCTTTATTTGATGTTTGAAAACTGCTATTCAGAGCTCCAGCAGAATCTTAGAAAACGTCATTCTCTCAGTCTGAGAACATCAGTTTGAGACAATATTTCAGGTTAAACATAACTTTTGAAAACAGCTTCGAATAAGTGTTTCTCTTGTTTATTTCAGATGCAAATTGATATATATAGCTATATAAACCCTTTATTTGATGTTTTAAAACTGTTATTCAGAGCTCCAGCAGAATCTTGGAAAACGTCATTCTCTCAGTCTGAGAAGATCAGTTTGAGACAATATTTCAGGTTAAACATAACTTTTGAAAACAGCTTCGAATAAATGTTTCTCTTGTTTATTTCAGATGCAAATTGATATATATAGCTATATAAACCCTTTATTTGATGTTTTAAAACTGTTATTCAGAGCTCCAGCAGAATCTTGGAAAACGTCATTCTCTCAGTCTGAGAAGATCAGTTTGAGACAATATTTCAGGTTAAACATAACTTTTGAAAACAGCTTCGAATAAATGTTTCTCTTGTTTATTTCAGATGCAAATTGATATATATAGCTATATAAACCCTTTATTTGATGTTTGAAAACTGCTATTCAGAGCTCCAGCAGAATCTTAGAAAACGTCATTCTCTCAGTCTGAGAACATCAGTTTGAGACAATATTTCAGGTTAAACATAACTTTTGAAAACAGCTTCGAATAAGTGTTTCTCTTGTTTATTTCAGATGCAAATTGATATATATAGCTATATAAACCCTTTATTTGATGTTTGAAAACTGCTATTCAGAGCTCCAGCAGAATCTTAGAAAACGTCATTCTCTCAGTCTGAGAACATCAGTTTGAGACAATATTTCAGGTTAAACATAACTTTTGAAAACAGCTTCGAATAAATGTTTCTCTTGTTTATTTCAGATGCAAATTGATATATATAGCTATATAAACCCTTTATTTGATGTTTGAAAACTGCTATTCAGAGCTCCAGCAGAATCTTAGAAAACGTCATTCTCTCAGTCTGAGAACATCAGTTTGAGACAATTTTTCAGGTTAAACATAACTTTTGAAAACAGCTTTGAATAAGTTTTTCTCTTGTTTATTTCAGATGCAAATTGATATATATAGCTATATAAATCCTTTATTTGATGTTTGAAAACTGCTATTCAGAGCTTCAGCAGAATCTTGGAAAACGTCATTCTCTCAGCCTGTGAAGATCAGTTTGAGACAATATTTCAGGTTAAACATAACTTTTGAAAACAGCTTCGAATAAATGTTTCTCTTGTTTATTTCAGATGCAAATTGTTATATATAGCTATATAAACCCTTTATTTGATGTTTGAAAACTGCTATTCAGAGCTCCAGCAGAATCTTAGAAAACGTCATTCTCTCGGTCTGAGAACATCAGTTTGAGACAATATTTCAGGTTAAACATAACTTTTGAAAACAGCTTCGAATAAGTGTTTCTCTTGTTTATTTCTGATGCAAATTGATATATATAGCTATATAAACCCTTTATTTGATGTTTGAAAACTGTTATTCAGAGCTCCAGCAGAATCTTGGAAAACGTCATTCTCTCAGCCTGTGAAGATCAGTTTGAGACAGTATTTCATGTTAAACATAACTTTTGAAAACAGCTTCGAATAAGTGTTTCTCTTGTTTATTTCAGATGCAAATTGATATATATAGCTATATAAACCCTTTATTTGATGTTTGAAAACTGCTATTCAGAGCTCCAGCAGAATCTTAGAAAACGTCATTCTCTCGGTCTGAGAACATCAGTTTGAGACAATATTTCAGGTTAAACATAACTTTTGAAACCAGCTTCGAATAAGTGTTTCTCTTGTTTATTTCAGATGCAAATTGATATATATAGCTATATAAGCCCTTTATTTGATGTTTGAAAACTGCTATTCAGAGCTTCAGCAGAATCTTGGAAAACGTCATTCTCTCAGCCTGTGAAGATCAGTTTGAGACAATATTTCAGGTTAAACATAACTTTTGAAAACAGCTTCGAATAAATGTTTCTCTTGTTTATTTCAGATGCAAATTGTTATATATAGCTATATAAACCCTTTATTTGATGTTTGAAAACTGCTATTCAGAGCTCCAGCAGAATCTTAGAAAACGTCATTCTCTCAGTCTGAGAACATCAGTTTGAGACAATATTTCAGGTTAAACATAACTTTTGAAAACAGCTTCGAATAAGTGTTTCTCTTGTTTATTTCAGATGCAAATTGATATATATAGCTATATAAACCCTTTATTTGATGTTTGAAAACTGCTATTCAGAGCTCCAGCAGAATCTTGGAAAACGTCATTCTCTCAGTCTGAGAACATCAGTTTGAGACAATATTTCAGGTTAAACATAACTTTTGAAAACAGCTTCGAATAAGTGTTTCTCTTGTTTATTTCAGATGCAAATTTATATATATAGCTATATCAACCCTTTATTTGATGTTTGAAAACGGTTATTCAGAGCTCCAGCAGAATCTTGGAAAACGTCATTCTCTCAGTCTGAGAACATCAGTTTGAGACAATGTTTCAGGTTAAACATAACTTTTGAAAACAGCTTCGAATAAGTGTTTCTCTTGTTTATTTCAGATGCAAATTGATATATATAGCTATACAAACCCTTTATTTGATGTTTGAAAACTGCTATTCAGAGCTCCAGCAGAATCTTAGAAAACGTCATTCTCTCAGTCTGAGAACATCAGTTTGAGACAATGTTTCAGGTTAAACATAACTTTTGAAAACAGCTTCGAATAAGTGTTTCTCTTGTTTAGTTCAGATGCAAATTGATATATATAGCTATACAAACCCTTTATTTGATGTTTGAAAACTGCTATTCAGAGCTCCAGCAGAATCTTAGAAAACGTCATTCTCTCAGTCTGAGAACATCAGTTTGAGACAATGTTTCAGGTTAAACATAACTTTTGAAAACAGCTTCGAATAAGTGTTTCTCTTGTTTAGTTCAGATGCAAATTGATATATATAGCTATACAAACCCTTTATTTGATGTTTGAAAACTGCTATTCAGAGCTCCAGCAGAATCTTAGAAAACGTCATTCTCTCAGTCTGAGAACATCAGTTTGAGACAATATTTCAGGTTAAACATAACTTATGAAAACAGCTTTGAATAAGTTTTTTTCTTGTTTATTTCAGATGCAAATTGATATATATAGCTATATAAACCCTTTATTTGATGTTTTAAAATTGTTATTCAGAGCTCCAGCAGAATCTTGGAAAACGTCATTCTCTCAGTCTGAGAAGATCAGTTTGAGACAATATTTCAGGTTAAACATAACTTTTGAAAACAGCTTCGAATAAATGTTTCTCTTGTTTATTTCAGATGCAAATTGATATATATAGCTATATAAACCCTTTATTTGATGTTTGAAAACTGCTATTCAGAGCTCCAGCAGAATCTTAGAAAACGTCATTCTCTCAGTCTGAGAACATCAGTTTGAGACAATGTTTCAGGTTAAACATAACTTTTGAAAACAGCTTCGAATAAGTGTTTCTCTTGTTTATTTCAGATGCAAATTGATATATATAGCTATATAAACCCTTTATTTGATGTTTGAAAACTGCTATTCAGAGCTCCAGCAGAATCTTAGAAAACGTCATTCTCTCAGTCTGAGAACATCAGTTTGAGACAATATTTCAGGTTAAACATAACTTTTGAAAACAGCTTCGAATAAGTGTTTCTCTTGTTTATTTCAGATGCAAATTGATATATATAGCTATATAAACCCTTTATTTGATGTTTTAAAACTGTTATTCAGAGCTCCAGCAGAATCTTGGAAAACGTCATTCTCTCAGTCTGAGAAGATCAGTTTGAGACAATATTTCAGGTTAAACATAACTTTTGAAAACAGCTTCGAATAAGTGTTTCTCTTGTTTATTTCAGATGCAAATTGATATATATAGCTATATAAACCCTTTATTTGATGTTTGAAAACTGCTATTCAGAGCTCCAGCAGAATCTTAGAAAACGTCATTCTCTCAGTCTGAGAACATCAGTTTGAGACAATATTTCAGGTTAACCATAACTTTTGAAAACAGCTTCGAATAAGTGTTTCTCTTGTTTATTTCAGATGGAAAATGATATATATAGCTTTATAAACCCTTTATTTGATGTTTGAAAACTGCTATTCAGAGCTCCAGCAGAATCTTGGAAAACGTCATTCTCTCAGTCTCAGAACATCAATTTGAGACAATATTTCAGGTTAAACATAACTTTTGAAAACAGCTTGGAATAAATGTTTCTCTTGTTTATTTCAGATGCAAATTGATATATATAGCTATATAAACCCTTTATTTGATGTTTGAAAACTGCTATTCAGAGCTCCAGCAGAATCTTAGAAAACGTCATTCTCTCAGTCTGAGAACATCAGTTTGAGACAATATTTCAGGTTAAACATAACTTTTGAAAACAGCTTCGAATAAGTGTTTCTCTTGTTTATTTCAGATGCAAATTGATATATATAGCTATATAAACCCTTTATTTGATGTTTTAAAACTGTTATTCAGAGCTCCAGCAGAATCTTGGAAAACGTCATTCTCTCAGTCTGAGAAGATCAGTTTGAGACAATATTTCAGGTTAAACATAACTTTTGAAAACAGCTTCAAATAAATGTTTCTCTTGTTTATTTCAGATGCAAATTGATATATATAGCTATATAAACCCTTTATTTGATGTTTGAAAACTGCTATTCAGAGCTCCAGCAGAATCTTAGAAAACGTCATTCTCTCAGTCTGAGAACATCAGTTTGAGACAATGTTTCAGGTTAAACATAACTTTTGAAAACAGCTTTGAATAAGTTTTTCTCTTGTTTATTTCAGATGCAAATTGATATATATAGCTATATAAATCCTTTATTTGATGTTTGAAAACTGCTATTCAGAGCTTCAGCAGAATCTTGGAAAACGTCATTCTCTCAGCCTGTGAAGATCAGTTTGAGACAGTATTTCATGTTAAACATAACTTTTGAAAACAGCTTCGAATAAGTGTTTCTCTTGTTTATTTCAGATGCAAATTGATATATATAGCTATATAAACCCTTTATTTGATGTTTGAAAACTGCTATTCAGAGCTCCAGCAGAATCTTAGAAAACGTCATTCTCTCGGTCTGAGAACATCAGTTTGAGACAATATTTCAGGTTAAACATAACTTTTGAAAACAGCTTCGAATAAGTGTTTCTCTTGTTTATTTCTGATGCAAATTGATATATATAGCTATATAAACCCTTTATTTGATGTTTGAAAACTGCTATTCAGAGCTCCAGCAGAATCTTAGAAAACGTCATTCACTCGGTCTGAGAACATCAGTTTGAGACAATATTTCAGGTTAAACATAACTTTTGAAACCAGCTTCGAATAAGTGTTTCTCTTGTTTATTTCAGATGCAAATTGATATATATAGCTATATAAGCCCTTTATTTGATGTTTGAAAACTGCTATTCAGAGCTTCAGCAGAATCTTGGAAAACGTCATTCTCTCAGCCTGTGAAGATCAGTTTGAGACAATATTTCAGGTTAAACATAACTTTTGAAAACAGCTTCGAATAAATGTTTCTCTTGTTTATTTCAGATGCAAATTGATATATATAGCTATATAAACCCTTTATTTGATGTTTGAAAACTGCTATTCAGAGCTCCAGCAGAATCTTAGAAAACGTCATTCTCTCGGTCTGAGAACATCAGTTTGAGACAATATTTCAGGTTAAACATAACTTTTGAAAACAGCTTTGAATAAGTTTTTCTCTTGTTTATTTCTGATGCAAATTGATATATATAGCTATATAAATCCTTTATTTGATGTTTGAAAACTGCTATTCAGAGCTTCAGCAGAATCTTGGAAAACGTCATTCTCTCAGCCTGTGAAGATCAGTTTGAGACAATATTTCAGGTTAAACATAACTTTTGAAAACAGCTTCGAATAAATGTTTCTCTTTTTTATTTCAGATGCAAATTGTTATATATAGCTATATAAACCCTTTATTTGATGTTTGAAAACTGCTATTCAGAGCTCCAGCAGAATCTTAGAAAACGTCATTCTCTCGGTCTGAGAACATCAGTTTGAGACAATATTTCAGGTTAAACATAACTTTTGAAAACAGCTTCGAATAAGTGTTTCTCTTGTTTATTTCTGATGCAAATTGATATATATAGCTATATAAACCCTTTATTTGATGTTTGAAAACTGTTATTCAGAGCTCCAGCAGAATCTTGGAAAACGTCATTCTCTCAGCCTGTGAAGATCAGTTTGAGACAGTATTTCATGTTAAACATAACTTTTGAAAACAGCTTCGAATAAGTGTTTCTCTTGTTTATTTCAGATGCAAATTGATATATATAGCTATATAAACCCTTTATTTGATGTTTGAAAACTGCTATTCAGAGCTCCAGCAGAATCTTAGAAAACGTCATTCTCTCGGTCTGAGAACATCAGTTTGAGACAATATTTCAGGTTAAACATAACTTTTGAAAACAGCTTCGAATAAGTGTTTCTCTTGTTTATTTCTGATGCAAATTGATATATATAGCTATATAAACCCTTTATTTGATGTTTGAAAACTGCTATTCAGAGCTCCAGCAGAATCTTAGAAAACGTCATTCTCTCGGTCTGAGAACATCAGTTTGAGACAATATTTCAGGTTAAACATAACTTTTGAAACCAGCTTCGAATAAGTGTTTCTCTTGTTTATTTCAGATGCAAATTGATATATATAGCTATATAAGCCCTTTATTTGATGTTTGAAAACTGCTATTCAGAGCTTCAGCAGAATCTTGGAAAACGTCATTCTCTCAGCCTGTGAAGATCAGTTTGAGACAATATTTCAGGTTAAACATAACTTTTGAAAACAGCTTCGAATAAATGTTTCTCTTGTTTATTTCAGATGCAAATTGTTATATATAGCTATATAAACCCTTTATTTGATGTTTGAAAACTGCTATTCAGAGCTCCAGCAGAATCTTAGAAAACGTCATTCTCTCAGTCTGAGAACATCAGTTTGAGACAATATTTCAGGTTAAACATAACTTTTGAAAACAGCTTCGAATAAGTGTTTGTCTTGTTTATTTCAGATGCAAATTGATATATATAGCTATATAAACCCTTTATTTGATGTTTTAAAACTGTTATTCAGAGCTCCAGCAGAATCTTGGAAAACGTCATTCTCTCAGTCTGAGAAGATCAGTTTGAGACAATATTTCAGGTTAAACATAACTTTTGAAAACAGCTTCGAATAAATGTTTCTCTTGTTTATTTCAGATGCAAATTGATATATATAGCTATATAAACCCTTTATTTGATGTTTGAAAACTGCTATTCAGAGCTCCAGCAGAATCTTAGAAAACGTCATTCTCTCAGTCTGAGAACATCAGTTTGAGACAATATTTCAGGTTAAACATAACTTTTGAAAACAGCTTCGAATAAATGTTTCTCTTGTTTATTTCAGATGCAAATTGATATATATAGCTATATAAACCCTTTATTTGATGTTTGAAAACTGCTATTCAGAGCTCCAGCAGAATCTTAGAAAACGTCATTCTCTCAGTCTGAGAACATCAGTTTGAGACAATGTTTCAGGTTAAACATAACTTTTGAAAACAGCTTTGAATAAGTATTTCTCTTGTTTATTTCAGATGCAAATTGATATATATAGCTATATAAATCCTTTATTTGATGTTTGAAAACTGCTATTCAGAGCTTCAGCAGAATCTTGGAAAACGTCATTCTCTCAGCCTGTGAAGATCAGTTTGAGACAATATTTCAGGTTAAACATAACTTTTGAAAACAGCTTCGAATAAATGTTTCTCTTGTTTATTTCAGATGCAAATTGTTATATATAGCTATATAAACCCTTTATTTGATGTTTGAAAACTGCTATTCAGAGCTCCAGCAGAATCTTAGAAAACGTCATTCTCTCGGTCTGAGAACATCAGTTTGAGACAATATTTCAGGTTAAACATAACTTTTGAAAACAGCTTCGAATAAGTGTTTCTCTTGTTTATTTCTGATGCAAATTGATATATATAGCTATATAAACCCTTTATTTGATGTTTGAAAACTGTTATTCAGAGCTCCAGCAGAATCTTGGAAAACGTCATTCTCTCAGCCTGTGAAGATCAGTTTGAGACAGTATTTCATGTTAAACATAACTTTTGAAAACAGCTTCGAATAAGTGTTTTTCTTGTTTATTTCAGATGCAAATTGATATATATAGCTATATAAACCCTTTATTTGATGTTTGAAAACTGCTATTCAGAGCTCCAGCAGAATCTTAGAAAACGTCATTCTCTCGGTCTGAGAACATCAGTTTGAGACAATATTTCAGGTTAAACATAACTTTTGAAAACAGCTTCGAATAAGTGTTTCTCTTGTTTATTTCTGATGCAAATTGATATATATAGCTATATAAACCCTTTATTTGATGTTTGAAAACTGCTATTCAGAGCTCCAGCAGAATCTTAGAAAACGTCATTCTCTCGGTCTGAGAACATCAGTTTGAGACAATATTTCAGGTTAAACATAACTTTTGAAACCAGCTTCGAATAAGTGTTTCTCTTGTTTATTTCAGATGCAAATTGATATATATAGCTATATAAGCCCTTTATTTGATGTTTGAAAACTGCTATTCAGAGCTTCAGCAGAATCTTGGAAAACGTCATTCTCTCAGCCTGTGAAGATCAGTTTGAGACAATATTTCAGGTTAAACATAACTTTTGAAAACAGCTTCGAATAAATGTTTCTCTTGTTTATTTCAGATGCAAATTGTTATATATAGCTATATAAACCCTTTATTTGATGTTTGAAAACTGCTATTCAGAGCTCCAGCAGAATCTTAGAAAACGTCATTCTCTCAGTCTGACAACATCAGTTTGAGACAATGTTTCAGGTTAAACATAACTTTTGAAAACAGCTTCGAATAAGTGTTTCTCTTGTTTAGTTCAGATGCAAATTGATATATATAGCTATACAAACCCTTTATTTGATGTTTGAAAACTGCTATTCAGAGCTCCAGCAGAATCTTAGAAAACGTCATTCTCTCAGTCTGAGAACATCAGTTTGAGACAATGTTTCAGGTTAAACATAACTTTTGAAAACAGCTTCGAATAAGTGTTTCTCTTGTTTAGTTCAGATGCAAATTGATATATATAGCTATACAAACCCTTTATTTGATGTTTGAAAACTGCTATTCAGAGCTCCAGCAGAATCTTAGAAAACGTCATTCTCTCAGTCTGAGAACATCAGTTTGAGACAATATTTCAGGTTAAACATAACTTATGAAAACAGCTTTGAATAAGTTTTTTTCTTGTTTATTTCAGATGCAAATTGATATATATAGCTATATAAACCCTTTATTTGATGTTTTAAAATTGTTATTCAGAGCTCCAGCAGAATCTTGGAAAACGTCATTCTCTCAGTCTGAGAAGATCAGTTTGAGACAATATTTCAGGTTAAACATAACTTTTGAAAACAGCTTCGAATAAATGTTTCTCTTGTTTATTTCAGATGCAAATTGATATATATAGCTATATAAACCCTTTATTTGATGTTTGAAAACTGCTATTCAGAGCTCCAGCAGAATCTTAGAAAACGTCATTCTCTCAGTCTGAGAACATCAGTTTGAGACAATGTTTCAGGTTAAACATAACTTTTGAAAACAGCTTCGAATAAGTGTTTCTCTTGTTTATTTCAGATGCAAATTGATATATATAGCTATATAAACCCTTTATTTGATGTTTGAAAACTGCTATTCAGAGCTCCAGCAGAATCTTAGAAAACGTCATTCTCTCAGTCTGAGAACATCAGTTTGAGACAATATTTCAGGTTAAACATAACTTTTGAAAACAGCTTCGAATAAGTGTTTCTCTTGTTTATTTCAGATGCAAATTGATATATATAGCTATATAAACCCTTTATTTGATGTTTTAAAACTGTTATTCAGAGCTCCAGCAGAATCTTGGAAAACGTCATTCTCTCAGTCTGAGAAGATCAGTTTGAGACAATATTTCAGGTTAAACATAACTTTTGAAAACAGCTTCGAATAAGTGTTTCTCTTGTTTATTTCAGATGCAAATTTATATATATAGCTATATCAACCCTTTATTTGATGTTTGAAAACGGTTATTCAGAGCTCCAGCAGAATCTTGGAAAACGTCATTCTCTCAGTCTGAGAACATCAGTTTGAGACAATGTTTCAGGTTAAACATAACTTTTGAAAACAGCTTCGAATAAGTGTTTCTCTTGTTTATTTCAGATGCAAATTGATATATATAGCTATACAAACCCTTTATTTGATGTTTGAAAACTGCTATTCAGAGCTCCAGCAGAATCTTAGAAAACGTCATTCTCTCAGTCTGAGAACATCAGTTTGAGACAATGTTTCAGGTTAAACATAACTTTTGAAAACAGCTTCGAATAAGTGTTTCTCTTGTTTAGTTCAGATGCAAATTGATATATATAGCTATACAAACCCTTTATTTGATGTTTGAAAACTGCTATTCAGAGCTCCAGCAGAATCTTAGAAAACGTCATTCTCTCAGTCTGAGAACATCAGTTTGAGACAATGTTTCAGGTTAAACATAACTTTTGAAAACAGCTTCGAATAAGTGTTTCTCTTGTTTAGTTCAGATGCAAATTGATATATATAGCTATACAAACCCTTTATTTGATGTTTGAAAACTGCTATTCAGAGCTCCAGCAGAATCTTAGAAAACGTCATTCTCTCAGTCTGAGAACATCAGTTTGAGACAATATTTCAGGTTAAACATAACTTATGAAAACAGCTTTGAATAAGTTTTTTTCTTGTTTATTTCAGATGCAAATTGATATATATAGCTATATAAACCCTTTATTTGATGTTTTAAAATTGTTATTCAGAGCTCCAGCAGAATCTTGGAAAACGTCATTCTCTCAGTCTGAGAAGATCAGTTTGAGACAATATTTCAGGTTAAACATAACTTTTGAAAACAGCTTCGAATAAATGTTTCTCTTGTTTATTTCAGATGCAAATTGATATATATAGCTATATAAACCCTTTATTTGATGTTTGAAAACTGCTATTCAGAGCTCCAGCAGAATCTTAGAAAACGTCATTCTCTCAGTCTGAGAACATCAGTTTGAGACAATGTTTCAGGTTAAACATAACTTTTGAAAACAGCTTCGAATAAGTGTTTCTCTTGTTTATTTCAGATGCAAATTGATATATATAGCTATATAAACCCTTTATTTGATGTTTGAAAACTGCTATTCAGAGCTCCAGCAGAATCTTAGAAAACGTCATTCTCTCAGTCTGAGAACATCAGTTTGAGACAATATTTCAGGTTAAACATAACTTTTGAAAACAGCTTCGAATAAGTGTTTCTCTTGTTTATTTCAGATGCAAATTGATATATATAGCTATATAAACCCTTTATTTGATGTTTTAAAACTGTTATTCAGAGCTCCAGCAGAATCTTGGAAAACGTCATTCTCTCAGTCTGAGAAGATCAGTTTGAGACAATATTTCAGGTTAAACATAACTTTTGAAAACAGCTTCGAATAAGTGTTTCTCTTGTTTATTTCAGATGCAAATTGATATATATAGCTATATAAACCCTTTATTTGATGTTTGAAAACTGCTATTCAGAGCTCCAGCAGAATCTTAGAAAACGTCATTCTCTCAGTCTGAGAACATCAGTTTGAGACAATATTTCAGGTTAACCATAACTTTTGAAAACAGCTTCGAATAAGTGTTTCTCTTGTTTATTTCAGATGGAAAATGATATATATAGCTTTATAAACCCTTTATTTGATGTTTGAAAACTGCTATTCAGAGCTCCAGCAGAATCTTGGAAAACGTCATTCTCTCAGTCTCAGAACATCAATTTGAGACAATATTTCAGGTTAAACATAACTTTTGAAAACAGCTTGGAATAAATGTTTCTCTTGTTTATTTCAGATGCAAATTGATATATATAGCTATATAAACCCTTTATTTGATGTTTGAAAACTGCTATTCAGAGCTCCAGCAGAATCTTAGAAAACGTCATTCTCTCAGTCTGAGAACATCAGTTTGAGACAATATTTCAGGTTAAACATAACTTTTGAAAACAGCTTCGAATAAGTGTTTCTCTTGTTTATTTCAGATGCAAATTGATATATATAGCTATATAAACCCTTTATTTGATGTTTTAAAACTGTTATTCAGAGCTCCAGCAGAATCTTGGAAAACGTCATTCTCTCAGTCTGAGAAGATCAGTTTGAGACAATATTTCAGGTTAAACATAACTTTTGAAAACAGCTTCAAATAAATGTTTCTCTTGTTTATTTCAGATGCAAATTGATATATATAGCTATATAAACCCTTTATTTGATGTTTGAAAACTGCTATTCAGAGCTCCAGCAGAATCTTAGAAAACGTCATTCTCTCAGTCTGAGAACATCAGTTTGAGACAATGTTTCAGGTTAAACATAACTTTTGAAAACAGCTTTGAATAAGTTTTTCTCTTGTTTATTTCAGATGCAAATTGATATATATAGCTATATAAATCCTTTATTTGATGTTTGAAAACTGCTATTCAGAGCTTCAGCAGAATCTTGGAAAACGTCATTCTCTCAGCCTGTGAAGATCAGTTTGAGACAGTATTTCATGTTAAACATAACTTTTGAAAACAGCTTCGAATAAGTGTTTCTCTTGTTTATTTCAGATGCAAATTGATATATATAGCTATATAAACCCTTTATTTGATGTTTGAAAACTGCTATTCAGAGCTCCAGCAGAATCTTAGAAAACGTCATTCTCTCGGTCTGAGAACATCAGTTTGAGACAATATTTCAGGTTAAACATAACTTTTGAAAACAGCTTCGAATAAGTGTTTCTCTTGTTTATTTCTGATGCAAATTGATATATATAGCTATATAAACCCTTTATTTGATGTTTGAAAACTGCTATTCAGAGCTCCAGCAGAATCTTAGAAAACGTCATTCACTCGGTCTGAGAACATCAGTTTGAGACAATATTTCAGGTTAAACATAACTTTTGAAACCAGCTTCGAATAAGTGTTTCTCTTGTTTATTTCAGATGCAAATTGATATATATAGCTATATAAGCCCTTTATTTGATGTTTGAAAACTGCTATTCAGAGCTTCAGCAGAATCTTGGAAAACGTCATTCTCTCAGCCTGTGAAGATCAGTTTGAGACAATATTTCAGGTTAAACATAACTTTTGAAAACAGCTTCGAATAAATGTTTCTCTTGTTTATTTCAGATGCAAATTGATATATATAGCTATATAAACCCTTTATTTGATGTTTGAAAACTGCTATTCAGAGCTCCAGCAGAATCTTAGAAAACGTCATTCTCTCGGTCTGAGAACATCAGTTTGAGACAATATTTCAGGTTAAACATAACTTTTGAAAACAGCTTTGAATAAGTTTTTCTCTTGTTTATTTCTGATGCAAATTGATATATATAGCTATATAAATCCTTTATTTGATGTTTGAAAACTGCTATTCAGAGCTTCAGCAGAATCTTGGAAAACGTCATTCTCTCAGCCTGTGAAGATCAGTTTGAGACAATATTTCAGGTTAAACATAACTTTTGAAAACAGCTTCGAATAAATGTTTCTCTTTTTTATTTCAGATGCAAATTGTTATATATAGCTATATAAACCCTTTATTTGATGTTTGAAAACTGCTATTCAGAGCTCCAGCAGAATCTTAGAAAACGTCATTCTCTCGGTCTGAGAACATCAGTTTGAGACAATATTTCAGGTTAAACATAACTTTTGAAAACAGCTTCGAATAAGTGTTTCTCTTGTTTATTTCTGATGCAAATTGATATATATAGCTATATAAACCCTTTATTTGATGTTTGAAAACTGTTATTCAGAGCTCCAGCAGAATCTTGGAAAACGTCATTCTCTCAGCCTGTGAAGATCAGTTTGAGACAGTATTTCATGTTAAACATAACTTTTGAAAACAGCTTCGAATAAGTGTTTCTCTTGTTTATTTCAGATGCAAATTGATATATATAGCTATATAAACCCTTTATTTGATGTTTGAAAACTGCTATTCAGAGCTCCAGCAGAATCTTAGAAAACGTCATTCTCTCGGTCTGAGAACATCAGTTTGAGACAATATTTCAGGTTAAACATAACTTTTGAAAACAGCTTCGAATAAGTGTTTCTCTTGTTTATTTCTGATGCAAATTGATATATATAGCTATATAAACCCTTTATTTGATGTTTGAAAACTGCTATTCAGAGCTCCAGCAGAATCTTAGAAAACGTCATTCTCTCGGTCTGAGAACATCAGTTTGAGACAATATTTCAGGTTAAACATAACTTTTGAAACCAGCTTCGAATAAGTGTTTCTCTTGTTTATTTCAGATGCAAATTGATATATATAGCTATATAAGCCCTTTATTTGATGTTTGAAAACTGCTATTCAGAGCTTCAGCAGAATCTTGGAAAACGTCATTCTCTCAGCCTGTGAAGATCAGTTTGAGACAATATTTCAGGTTAAACATAACTTTTGAAAACAGCTTCGAATAAATGTTTCTCTTGTTTATTTCAGATGCAAATTGTTATATATAGCTATATAAACCCTTTATTTGATGTTTGAAAACTGCTATTCAGAGCTCCAGCAGAATCTTAGAAAACGTCATTCTCTCAGTCTGAGAACATCAGTTTGAGACAATATTTCAGGTTAAACATAACTTTTGAAAACAGCTTCGAATAAGTGTTTCTCTTGTTTATTTCAGATGCAAATTGATATATATAGCTATATAAACCCTTTATTTGATGTTTTAAAACTGTTATTCAGAGCTCCAGCAGAATCTTGGAAAACGTCATTCTCTCAGTCTGAGAAGATCAGTTTGAGACAATATTTCAGGTTAAACATAACTTTTGAAAACAGCTTCGAATAAATGTTTCTCTTGTTTATTTCAGATGCAAATTGATATATATAGCTATATAAACCCTTTATTTGATGTTTGAAAACTGCTATTCAGAGCTCCAGCAGAATCTTAGAAAACGTCATTCTCTCAGTCTGAGAACATCAGTTTGAGACAATATTTCAGGTTAAACATAACTTTTGAAAACAGCTTCGAATAAATGTTTCTCTTGTTTATTTCAGATGCAAATTGATATATATAGCTATATAAACCCTTTATTTGATGTTTGAAAACTGCTATTCAGAGCTCCAGCAGAATCTTAGAAAACGTCATTCTCTCAGTCTGAGAACATCAGTTTGAGACAATGTTTCAGGTTAAACATAACTTTTGAAAACAGCTTTGAATAAGTATTTCTCTTGTTTATTTCAGATGCAAATTGATATATATAGCTATATAAATCCTTTATTTGATGTTTGAAAACTGCTATTCAGAGCTTCAGCAGAATCTTGGAAAACGTCATTCTCTCAGCCTGTGAAGATCAGTTTGAGACAATATTTCAGGTTAAACATAACTTTTGAAAACAGCTTCGAATAAATGTTTCTCTTGTTTATTTCAGATGCAAATTGTTATATATAGCTATATAAACCCTTTATTTGATGTTTGAAAACTGCTATTCAGAGCTCCAGCAGAATCTTAGAAAACGTCATTCTCTCGGTCTGAGAACATCAGTTTGAGACAATATTTCAGGTTAAACATAACTTTTGAAAACAGCTTCGAATAAGTGTTTCTCTTGTTTATTTCTGATGCAAATTGATATATATAGCTATATAAACCCTTTATTTGATGTTTGAAAACTGTTATTCAGAGCTCCAGCAGAATCTTGGAAAACGTCATTCTCTCAGCCTGTGAAGATCAGTTTGAGACAGTATTTCATGTTAAACATAACTTTTGAAAACAGCTTCGAATAAGTGTTTTTCTTGTTTATTTCAGATGCAAATTGATATATATAGCTATATAAACCCTTTATTTGATGTTTGAAAACTGCTATTCAGAGCTCCAGCAGAATCTTAGAAAACGTCATTCTCTCGGTCTGAGAACATCAGTTTGAGACAATATTTCAGGTTAAACATAACTTTTGAAAACAGCTTCGAATAAGTGTTTCTCTTGTTTATTTCTGATGCAAATTGATATATATAGCTATATAAACCCTTTATTTGATGTTTGAAAACTGCTATTCAGAGCTCCAGCAGAATCTTAGAAAACGTCATTCTCTCGGTCTGAGAACATCAGTTTGAGACAATATTTCAGGTTAAACATAACTTTTGAAACCAGCTTCGAATAAGTGTTTCTCTTGTTTATTTCAGATGCAAATTGATATATATAGCTATATAAGCCCTTTATTTGATGTTTGAAAACTGCTATTCAGAGCTTCAGCAGAATCTTGGAAAACGTCATTCTCTCAGCCTGTGAAGATCAGTTTGAGACAATATTTCAGGTTAAACATAACTTTTGAAAACAGCTTCGAATAAATGTTTCTCTTGTTTATTTCAGATGCAAATTGTTATATATAGCTATATAAACCCTTTATTTGATGTTTGAAAACTGCTATTCAGAGCTCCAGCAGAATCTTAGAAAACGTCATTCTCTCAGTCTGACAACATCAGTTTGAGACAATGTTTCAGGTTAAACATAACTTTTGAAAACAGCTTCGAATAAGTGTTTCTCTTGTTTAGTTCAGATGCAAATTGATATATATAGCTATACAAACCCTTTATTTGATGTTTGAAAACTGCTATTCAGAGCTCCAGCAGAATCTTAGAAAACGTCATTCTCTCAGTCTGAGAACATCAGTTTGAGACAATGTTTCAGGTTAAACATAACTTTTGAAAACAGCTTCGAATAAGTGTTTCTCTTGTTTAGTTCAGATGCAAATTGATATATATAGCTATACAAACCCTTTATTTGATGTTTGAAAACTGCTATTCAGAGCTCCAGCAGAATCTTAGAAAACGTCATTCTCTCAGTCTGAGAACATCAGTTTGAGACAATATTTCAGGTTAAACATAACTTATGAAAACAGCTTTGAATAAGTTTTTTTCTTGTTTATTTCAGATGCAAATTGATATATATAGCTATATAAACCCTTTATTTGATGTTTTAAAATTGTTATTCAGAGCTCCAGCAGAATCTTGGAAAACGTCATTCTCTCAGTCTGAGAAGATCAGTTTGAGACAATATTTCAGGTTAAACATAACTTTTGAAAACAGCTTCGAATAAATGTTTCTCTTGTTTATTTCAGATGCAAATTGATATATATAGCTATATAAACCCTTTATTTGATGTTTGAAAACTGCTATTCAGAGCTCCAGCAGAATCTTAGAAAACGTCATTCTCTCAGTCTGAGAACATCAGTTTGAGACAATGTTTCAGGTTAAACATAACTTTTGAAAACAGCTTCGAATAAGTGTTTCTCTTGTTTATTTCAGATGCAAATTGATATATATAGCTATATAAACCCTTTATTTGATGTTTGAAAACTGCTATTCAGAGCTCCAGCAGAATCTTAGAAAACGTCATTCTCTCAGTCTGAGAACATCAGTTTGAGACAATATTTCAGGTTAAACATAACTTTTGAAAACAGCTTCGAATAAGTGTTTCTCTTGTTTATTTCAGATGCAAATTGATATATATAGCTATATAAACCCTTTATTTGATGTTTTAAAACTGTTATTCAGAGCTCCAGCAGAATCTTGGAAAACGTCATTCTCTCAGTCTGAGAAGATCAGTTTGAGACAATATTTCAGGTTAAACATAACTTTTGAAAACAGCTTCGAATAAGTGTTTCTCTTGTTTATTTCAGATGCAAATTGATATATATAGCTATATAAACCCTTTATTTGATGTTTGAAAACTGCTATTCAGAGCTCCAGCAGAATCTTAGAAAACGTCATTCTCTCAGTCTGAGAACATCAGTTTGAGACAATATTTCAGGTTAACCATAACTTTTGAAAACAGCTTCGAATAAGTGTTTCTCTTGTTTATTTCAGATGGAAAATGATATATATAGCTTTATAAACCCTTTATTTGATGTTTGAAAACTGCTATTCAGAGCTCCAGCAGAATCTTGGAAAACGTCATTCTCTCAGTCTCAGAACATCAATTTGAGACAATATTTCAGGTTAAACATAACTTTTGAAAACAGCTTGGAATAAATGTTTCTCTTGTTTATTTCAGATGCAAATTGATATATATAGCTATATAAACCCTTTATTTGATGTTTGAAAACTGCTATTCAGAGCTCCAGCAGAATCTTAGAAAACGTCATTCTCTCAGTCTGAGAACATCAGTTTGAGACAATATTTCAGGTTAAACATAACTTTTGAAAACAGCTTCGAATAAGTGTTTCTCTTGTTTATTTCAGATGCAAATTGATATATATAGCTATATAAACCCTTTATTTGATGTTTTAAAACTGTTATTCAGAGCTCCAGCAGAATCTTGGAAAACGTCATTCTCTCAGTCTGAGAAGATCAGTTTGAGACAATATTTCAGGTTAAACATAACTTTTGAAAACAGCTTCAAATAAATGTTTCTCTTGTTTATTTCAGATGCAAATTGATATATATAGCTATATAAACCCTTTATTTGATGTTTGAAAACTGCTATTCAGAGCTCCAGCAGAATCTTAGAAAACGTCATTCTCTCAGTCTGAGAACATCAGTTTGAGACAATGTTTCAGGTTAAACATAACTTTTGAAAACAGCTTTGAATAAGTTTTTCTCTTGTTTATTTCAGATGCAAATTGATATATATAGCTATATAAATCCTTTATTTGATGTTTGAAAACTGCTATTCAGAGCTTCAGCAGAATCTTGGAAAACGTCATTCTCTCAGCCTGTGAAGATCAGTTTGAGACAGTATTTCATGTTAAACATAACTTTTGAAAACAGCTTCGAATAAGTGTTTCTCTTGTTTATTTCAGATGCAAATTGATATATATAGCTATATAAACCCTTTATTTGATGTTTGAAAACTGCTATTCAGAGCTCCAGCAGAATCTTAGAAAACGTCATTCTCTCGGTCTGAGAACATCAGTTTGAGACAATATTTCAGGTTAAACATAACTTTTGAAAACAGCTTCGAATAAGTGTTTCTCTTGTTTATTTCTGATGCAAATTGATATATATAGCTATATAAACCCTTTATTTGATGTTTGAAAACTGCTATTCAGAGCTCCAGCAGAATCTTAGAAAACGTCATTCACTCGGTCTGAGAACATCAGTTTGAGACAATATTTCAGGTTAAACATAACTTTTGAAACCAGCTTCGAATAAGTGTTTCTCTTGTTTATTTCAGATGCAAATTGATATATATAGCTATATAAGCCCTTTATTTGATGTTTGAAAACTGCTATTCAGAGCTTCAGCAGAATCTTGGAAAACGTCATTCTCTCAGCCTGTGAAGATCAGTTTGAGACAATATTTCAGGTTAAACATAACTTTTGAAAACAGCTTCGAATAAATGTTTCTCTTGTTTATTTCAGATGCAAATTGTTATATATAGCTATATAAACCCTTTATTTGATGTTTGAAAACTGCTATTCAGAGCTCCAGCAGAATCTTAGAAAACGTCATTCTCTCAGTCTGAGAACATCAGTTTGAGACAATATTTCAGGTTAAACATAACTTTTGAAAACAGCTTCGAATAAGTGTTTCTCTTGTTTATTTCAGATGCAAATTGATATATATAGCTATATAAACCCTTTATTTGATGTTTTAAAACTGTTATTCAGAGCTCCAGCAGAATCTTGGAAAACGTCATTCTCTCAGTCTGAGAAGATCAGTTTGAGACAATATTTCAGGTTAAACATAACTTTTGAAAACAGCTTCGAATAAATGTTTCTCTTGTTTATTTCAGATGCAAATTGATATATATAGCTATATAAACCCTTTATTTGATGTTTTAAAACTGTTATTCAGAGCTCCAGCAGAATCTTGGAAAACGTCATTCTCTCAGTCTGAGAAGATCAGTTTGAGACAATATTTCAGGTTAAACATAACTTTTGAAAACAGCTTCGAATAAATGTTTCTCTTGTTTATTTCAGATGCAAATTGATATATATAGCTATATAAACCCTTTATTTGATGTTTGAAAACTGCTATTCAGAGCTCCAGCAGAATCTTAGAAAACGTCATTCTCTCAGTCTGAGAACATCAGTTTGAGACAATATTTCAGGTTAAACATAACTTTTGAAAACAACTTCGAATAAGTGTTTCTCTTGTTTATTTCAGATGCAAATTGATATATATAGCTATATAAACCCTTTATTTGATGTTTGAAAACTGCTATTCAGAGCTCCAGCAGAATCTTAGAAAACGTCATTCTCTCAGTCTGAGAACATCAGTTTGAGACAATATTTCAGGTTAAACATAACTTTTGAAAACAGCTTCGAATAAATGTTTCTCTTGTTTATTTCAGATGCAAATTGATATATATAGCTATATAAACCCTTTATTTGATGTTTGAAAACTGCTATTCAGAGCTCCAGCAGAATCTTAGAAAACGTCATTCTCTCAGTCTGAGAACATCAGTTTGAGACAATTTTTCAGGTTAAACATAACTTTTGAAAACAGCTTTGAATAAGTTTTTCTCTTGTTTATTTCAGATGCAAATTGATATATATAGCTATATAAATCCTTTATTTGATGTTTGAAAACTGCTATTCAGAGCTTCAGCAGAATCTTGGAAAACGTCATTCTCTCAGCCTGTGAAGATCAGTTTGAGACAATATTTCAGGTTAAACATAACTTTTGAAAACAGCTTCGAATAAATGTTTCTCTTGTTTATTTCAGATGCAAATTGTTATATATAGCTATATAAACCCTTTATTTGATGTTTGAAAACTGCTATTCAGAGCTCCAGCAGAATCTTAGAAAACGTCATTCTCTCGGTCTGAGAACATCAGTTTGAGACAATATTTCAGGTTAAACATAACTTTTGAAAACAGCTTCGAATAAATGTTTCTCTTGTTTATTTCAGATGCAAATTGTTATATATAGCTATATAAACCCTTTATTTGATGTTTGAAAACTGCTATTCAGAGCTCCAGCAGAATCTTAGAAAACGTCATTCTCTCAGTCTGAGAACATCAGTTTGAGACAATATTTCAGGTTAAACATAACTTTTGAAAACAGCTTCGAATAAGTGTTTCTCTTGTTTATTTCAGATGCAAATTGATATATATAGCTATATAAACCCTTTATTTGATGTTTTAAAACTGTTATTCAGAGCTCCAGCAGAATCTTGGAAAACGTCATTCTCTCAGTCTGAGAAGATCAGTTTGAGACAATATTTCAGGTTAAACATAACTTTTGAAAACAGCTTCGAATAAATGTTTCTCTTGTTTATTTCAGATGCAAATTGATATATATAGCTATATAAACCCTTTATTTGATGTTTGAAAACTGCTATTCAGAGCTCCAGCAGAATCTTAGAAAACGTCATTCTCTCAGTCTGAGAACATCAGTTTGAGACAATGTTTCAGGTTAAACATAACTTTTGAAAACAGCTTTGAATAAGTTTTTCTCTTGTTTATTTCAGATGCAAATTGATATATATAGCTATATAAATCCTTTATTTGATGTTTGAAAACTGCTATTCAGAGCTTCAGCAGAATCTTGGAAAACGTCATTCTCTCAGCCTGTGAAGATCAGTTTGAGACAATATTTCAGGTTAAACATAACTTTTGAAAACAGCTTCGAATAAATGTTTCTCTTGTTTATTTCAGATGCAAATTGATATATATAGCTATATAAACCCTTTATTTGATGTTTGAAAACTGCTATTCAGAGCTTCAGCAGAATCTTGGAAAACGTCATTCTCTCAGCCTGTGAAGATCAGTTTGAGACAATATTTCAGGTTAAACATAACTTTTGAAAACAGCTTCGAATAAGTGTTTCTCTTGTTTATTTCAGATGCAAATTGATATATATAGCTATATAAACCCTTTATTTGATGTTTGAAAACTGCTATTCAGAGCTTCAGCAGAATCTTGGAAAACGTCATTCTCTCAGCCTGTGAAGATCAGTTTGAGACAATATTTCAGGTTAAACATAACTTTTGAAAACAGCTTCGAATAAGTGTTTCTCTTGTTTATTTCAGATGCAAATTGATATATATAGCTATATAAACCCTTTATTTGATGTTTGAAAACTGCTATTCAGAGCTTCAGCAGAATCTTGGAAAACGTCATTCTCTCAGCCTGTGAAGATCAGTTTGAGACAATATTTCAGGTTAAACATAACTTTTGAAAACAGCCTCGAATAAATGTTTCTCTTGTTTATTTCAGATGCAAATTGATATATATAGCTATATAAACCCTTTATTTGATGTTTGAAAACTGCTATTCAGAGCTCCAGCAGAATCTTAGAAAACGTCATTCTCTCGGTCTGAGAACATCAGTTTGAGACAATATTTCAGGTTAAACATAACTTTTGAAAACAGCTTTGAATAAGTTTTTCTCTTGTTTATTTCTGATGCAAATTGATATATATAGCTATATAAATCCTTTATTTGATGTTTGAAAACTGCTATTCAGAGCTTCAGCAGAATCTTGGAAAACGTCATTCTCTCAGCCTGTGAAGATCAGTTTGAGACAATATTTCAGGTTAAACATAACTTTTGAAAACAGCTTCGAATAAATGTTTCTCTTGTTTATTTCAGATGCAAATTGTTATATATAGCTATATAAACCCTTTATTTGATGTTTGAAAACTGCTATTCAGAGCTCCAGCAGAATCTTAGAAAACGTCATTCTCTCGGTCTGAGAACATCAGTTTGAGACAATATTTCAGGTTAAACATAACTTTTGAAAACAGCTTCGAATAAGTGTTTCTCTTGTTTATTTCTGATGCAAATTGATATATATAGCTATATAAACCCTTTATTTGATGTTTGAAAACTGTTATTCAGAGCTCCAGCAGAATCTTGGAAAACGTCATTCTCTCAGCCTGTGAAGATCAGTTTGAGACAGTATTTCATGTTAAACATAACTTTTGAAAACAGCTTCGAATAAGTGTTTCTCTTGTTTATTTCAGATGCAAATTGATATATATAGCTATATAAACCCTTTATTTGATGTTTGAAAACTGCTATTCAGAGCTCCAGCAGAATCTTAGAAAACGTCATTCTCTCGGTCTGAGAACATCAGTTTGAGACAATATTTCAGGTTAAACATAACTTTTGAAAACAGCTTCGAATAAGTGTTTCTCTTGTTTATTTCTGATGCAAATTGATATATATAGCTATATAAACCCTTTATTTGATGTTTGAAAACTGCTATTCAGAGCTCCAGCAGAATCTTAGAAAACGTCATTCTCTCGGTCTGAGAACATCAGTTTGAGACAATATTTCAGGTTAAACATAACTTTTGAAACCAGCTTCGAATAAGTGTTTCTCTTGTTTATTTCAGATGCAAATTGATATATATAGCTATATAAGCCCTTTATTTGATGTTTGAAAACTGCTATTCAGAGCTTCAGCAGAATCTTGGAAAACGTCATTCTCTCAGCCTGTGAAGATCAGTTTGAGACAATATTTCAGGTTAAACATAACTTTTGAAAACAGCTTCGAATAAATGTTTCTCTTGTTTATTTCAGATGCAAATTGTTATATATAGCTATATAAACCCTTTATTTGATGTTTGAAAACTGCTATTCAGAGCTCCAGCAGAATCTTAGAAAACGTCATTCTCTCAGTCTGAGAACATCAGTTTGAGACAATATTTCAGGTTAAACATAACTTTTGAAAACAGCTTCGAATAAGTGTTTGTCTTGTTTATTTCAGATGCAAATTGATATATATAGCTATATAAACCCTTTATTTGATGTTTTAAAACTGTTATTCAGAGCTCCAGCAGAATCTTGGAAAACGTCATTCTCTCAGTCTGAGAAGATCAGTTTGAGACAATATTTCAGGTTAAACATAACTTTTGAAAACAGCTTCGAATAAATGTTTCTCTTGTTTATTTCAGATGCAAATTGATATATATAGCTATATAAACCCTTTATTTGATGTTTGAAAACTGCTATTCAGAGCTCCAGCAGAATCTTAGAAAACGTCATTCTCTCAGTCTGAGAACATCAGTTTGAGACAATATTTCAGGTTAAACATAACTTTTGAAAACAGCTTCGAATAAATGTTTCTCTTGTTTATTTCAGATGCAAATTGATATATATAGCTATATAAACCCTTTATTTGATGTTTGAAAACTGCTATTCAGAGCTCCAGCAGAATCTTAGAAAACGTCATTCTCTCAGTCTGAGAACATCAGTTTGAGACAATGTTTCAGGTTAAACATAACTTTTGAAAACAGCTTTGAATAAGTATTTCTCTTGTTTATTTCAGATGCAAATTGATATATATAGCTATATAAATCCTTTATTTGATGTTTGAAAACTGCTATTCAGAGCTTCAGCAGAATCTTGGAAAACGTCATTCTCTCAGCCTGTGAAGATCAGTTTGAGACAATATTTCAGGTTAAACATAACTTTTGAAAACAGCTTCGAATAAATGTTTCTCTTGTTTATTTCAGATGCAAATTGTTATATATAGCTATATAAACCCTTTATTTGATGTTTGAAAACTGCTATTCAGAGCTCCAGCAGAATCTTAGAAAACGTCATTCTCTCGGTCTGAGAACATCAGTTTGAGACAATATTTCAGGTTAAACATAACTTTTGAAAACAGCTTCGAATAAGTGTTTCTCTTGTTTATTTCTGATGCAAATTGATATATATAGCTATATAAACCCTTTATTTGATGTTTGAAAACTGTTATTCAGAGCTCCAGCAGAATCTTGGAAAACGTCATTCTCTCAGCCTGTGAAGATCAGTTTGAGACAGTATTTCATGTTAAACATAACTTTTGAAAACAGCTTCGAATAAGTGTTTTTCTTGTTTATTTCAGATGCAAATTGATATATATAGCTATATAAACCCTTTATTTGATGTTTGAAAACTGCTATTCAGAGCTCCAGCAGAATCTTAGAAAACGTCATTCTCTCGGTCTGAGAACATCAGTTTGAGACAATATTTCAGGTTAAACATAACTTTTGAAAACAGCTTCGAATAAGTGTTTCTCTTGTTTATTTCTGATGCAAATTGATATATATAGCTATATAAACCCTTTATTTGATGTTTGAAAACTGCTATTCAGAGCTCCAGCAGAATCTTAGAAAACGTCATTCTCTCGGTCTGAGAACATCAGTTTGAGACAATATTTCAGGTTAAACATAACTTTTGAAACCAGCTTCGAATAAGTGTTTCTCTTGTTTATTTCAGATGCAAATTGATATATATAGCTATATAAGCCCTTTATTTGATGTTTGAAAACTGCTATTCAGAGCTTCAGCAGAATCTTGGAAAACGTCATTCTCTCAGCCTGTGAAGATCAGTTTGAGACAATATTTCAGGTTAAACATAACTTTTGAAAACAGCTTCGAATAAATGTTTCTCTTGTTTATTTCAGATGCAAATTGTTATATATAGCTATATAAACCCTTTATTTGATGTTTGAAAACTGCTATTCAGAGCTCCAGCAGAATCTTAGAAAACGTCATTCTCTCGGTCTGAGAACATCAGTTTGAGACAATATTTCAGGTTAAACATAACTTTTGAAAACAGCTTCGAATAAGTGTTTCTCTTGTTTATTTCAGATGCAAATTGATATATATAGCTATATAAACCCTTTATTTGATGTTTGAAAACTGCTATTCAGAGCTTCAGCAGAATCTTGGAAAACGTCATTCTCTCAGCCTGTGAAGATCAGTTTGAGACAATATTTCAGGTTAAACATAACTTTTGAAAACAGCTTCGAATAAATGTTTCTCTTGTTTATTTCAGATGCAAATTGATATATATAGCTATATAAACCCTTTATTTGATGTTTGAAAACTGCTATTCAGAGCTCCAGCAGAATCTTAGAAAACGTCATTCTCTCAGTCTGAGAACATCAGTTTGAGACAATGTTTCAGGTTAAACATAACTTTTGAAAACAGCTTTGAATAAGTTTTTCTCTTGTTTATTTCAGATGCAAATTGATATATATAGCTATATAAATCCTTTATTTGATGTTTGAAAACTGCTATTCAGAGCTTCAGCAGAATCTTGGAAAACGTCATTCTCTCAGCCTGTGAAGATCAGTTTGAGACAATATTTCAGGTTAAACATAACTTTTGAAAACAGCTTCGAATAAATGTTTCTCTTGTTTATTTCAGATGCAAATTGTTATATATAGCTATATAAACCCTTTATTTGATGTTTGAAAACTGCTATTCAGAGCTCCAGCAGAATCTTAGAAAACGTCATTCTCTCGGTCTGAGAACATCAGTTTGAGACAATATTTCAGGTTAAACATAACTTTTGAAAACAGCTTCGAATAAGTGTTTCTCTTGTTTATTTCAGATGCAAATTGATATATATAGCTATATAAACCCTTTATTTGATGTTTGAAAACTGCTATTCAGAGCTTCAGCAGAATCTTGGAAAACGTCATTCTCTCAGCCTGTGAAGATCAGTTTGAGACAATATTTCAGGTTAAACATAACTTTTGAAAACAGCTTCGAATAAATGTTTCTCTTGTTTATTTCAGATGCAAATTGATATATATAGCTATATAAACCCTTTATTTGATGTTTGAAAACTGCTATTCAGAGCTCCAGCAGAATCTTAGAAAACGTCATTCTCTCGGTCTGAGAACATCAGTTTGAGACAATATTTCAGGTTAAACATAAATTTTGAAAACAGCTTCGAATAAGTGTTTCTCTTGTTTATTTCAGATGCAAATTGATATATATAGCTATATAAACCCTTTATTTGATGTTTGAAAACTGCTATTCAGAGCTCCAGCAGAATCTTAGAAAACGTCATTCTCTCAGTCTGAGAACATCAGTTTGAGACAATATTTCAGGTTAAACATAACTTTTGAAAACAGCTTCGAATAAATGTTTCTCTTGTTTATTTCAGATGCAAATTGATATATATAGCTATATAAACCCTTTATTTGATGTTTGAAAACTGCTATTCAGAGCTCCAGCAGAATCTTAGAAAACGTCATTCTCTCAGTCTGAGAACATCAGTTTGAGACAATGTTTCAGGTTAAACATAACTTTTGAAAACAGCTTTGAATAAGTTTTTCTCTTGTTTATTTCAGATGCAAATTGATATATATAGCTATATAAATCCTTTATTTGATGTTTGAAAACTGCTATTCAGAGCTTCAGCAGAATCTTGGAAAACGTCATTCTCTCAGCCTGTGAAGATCAGTTTGAGACAATATTTCAGGTTAAACATAACTTTTGAAAACAGCTTCGAATAAATGTTTCTCTTGTTTATTTCAGATGCAAATTGTTATATATAGCTATATAAACCCTTTATTTGATGTTTGAAAACTGCTATTCAGAGCTCCAGCAGAATCTTAGAAAACGTCATTCTCTCGGTCTGAGAACATCAGTTTGAGACAATATTTCAGGTTAAACATAACTTTTGAAAACAGCTTCGAATAAGTGTTTCTCTTGTTTATTTCTGATGCAAATTGATATATATAGCTATATAAACCCTTTATTTGATGTTTGAAAACTGTTATTCAGAGCTCCAGCAGAATCTTAGAAAACGTCATTCTCTCAGTCTGAGAACATCAGTTTGAGACAATATTTCAGGTTAAACATAACTTTTGAAAACAGCTTCGAATAAGTGTTTCTCTTGTTTATTTCAGATGCAAATTGATATATATAGCTATATAAACCCTTTATTTGATGTTTGAAAACTGCTATTCAGAGCTCCAGCAGAATCTTGGAAAACGTCATTCTCTCAGTCTGAGAAGATCAGTTTGAGACAATATTTCAGGTTAAACATAACTTTTGAAAACAGCTTCGAATAAATGTTTCTCTTGTTTATTTCAGATGCAAATTGATATATATAGCTATATAAACCCTTTATTTGATGTTTGAAAACTGCTATTCAGAGCTCCAGCAGAATCTTAGAAAACGTCATTCTCTCAGTCTGAGAACATCAGTTTGAGACAATGTTTCAGGTTAAACATAACTTTTGAAAACAGCTTTGAATAAGTTTTTCTCTTGTTTATTTCAGATGCAAATTGATATATATAGCTATATAAATCCTTTATTTGATGTTTGAAAACTGCTATTCAGAGCTTCAGCAGAATCTTGGAAAACGTCATTCTCTCAGCCTGTGAAGATCAGTTTGAGACAGTATTTCATGTTAAACATAACTTTTGAAAACAGCTTCGAATAAGTGTTTCTCTTGTTTATTTCAGATGCAAATTGATATATATAGCTATATAAACCCTTTATTTGATGTTTGAAAACTGCTATTCAGAGCTCCAGCAGAATCTTAGAAAACGTCATTCTCTCGGTCTGAGAACATCAGTTTGAGACAATATTTCAGGTTAAACATAACTTTTGAAAACAGCTTCGAATAAGTGTTTCTCTTGTTTATTTCTGATGCAAATTGATATATATAGCTATATAAACCCTTTATTTGATGTTTGAAAACTGCTATTCAGAGCTCCAGCAGAATCTTAGAAAACGTCATTCTCTCGGTCTGAGAACATCAGTTTGAGACAATATTTCAGGTTAAACATAACTTTTGAAACCAGCTTCGAATAAGTGTTTCTCTTGTTTATTTCAGATGCAAATTGATATATATAGCTATATAAATCCTTTATTTGATGTTTGAAAACTGCTATTCAGAGCTTCAGCAGAATCTTGGAAAACGTCATTCTCTCAGCCTGTGAAGATCAGTTTGAGACAATATTTCAGGTTAAACATAACTTTTGAAAACAGCTTCGAATAAATGTTTCTCTTGTTTATTTCAGATGCAAATTGTTATATATAGCTATATAAACCCTTTATTTGATGTTTGAAAACTGCTATTCAGAGCTCCAGCAGAATCTTAGAAAACGTCATTCTCTCAGTCTGAGAACATCAGTTTGAGACAATATTTCAGGTTAAACATAACTTTTGAAAACAGCTTCGAATAAGTGTTTGTCTTGTTTATTTCAGATGCAAATTGATATATATAGCTATATAAACCCTTTATTTGATGTTTTAAAACTGTTATTCAGAGCTCCAGCAGAATCTTGGAAAACGTCATTCTCTCAGTCTGAGAAGATCAGTTTGAGACAATATTTCAGGTTAAACATAACTTTTGAAAACAGCTTCGAATAAATGTTTCTCTTGTTTATTTCAGATGCAAATTGATATATATAGCTATATAAACCCTTTATTTGATGTTTGAAAACTGCTATTCAGAGCTCCAGCAGAATCTTAGAAAACGTCATTCTCTCAGTCTGAGAACATCAGTTTGAGACAATATTTCAGGTTAAACATAACTTTTGAAAACAGCTTCGAATAAATGTTTCTCTTGTTTATTTCAGATGCAAATTGATATATATAGCTATATAAACCCTTTATTTGATGTTTGAAAACTGCTATTCAGAGCTCCAGCAGAATCTTAGAAAACGTCATTCTCTCAGTCTGAGAACATCAGTTTGAGACAATGTTTCAGGTTAAACATAACTTTTGAAAACAGCTTTGAATAAGTATTTCTCTTGTTTATTTCAGATGCAAATTGATATATATAGCTATATAAATCCTTTATTTGATGTTTGAAAACTGCTATTCAGAGCTTCAGCAGAATCTTGGAAAACGTCATTCTCTCAGCCTGTGAAGATCAGTTTGAGACAATATTTCAGGTTAAACATAACTTTTGAAAACAGCTTCGAATAAATGTTTCTCTTGTTTATTTCAGATGCAAATTGTTATATATAGCTATATAAACCCTTTATTTGATGTTTGAAAACTGCTATTCAGAGCTCCAGCAGAATCTTAGAAAACGTCATTCTCTCGGTCTGAGAACATCAGTTTGAGACAATATTTCAGGTTAAACATAACTTTTGAAAACAGCTTCGAATAAGTGTTTCTCTTGTTTATTTCTGATGCAAATTGATATATATAGCTATATAAACCCTTTATTTGATGTTTGAAAACTGTTATTCAGAGCTCCAGCAGAATCTTGGAAAACGTCATTCTCTCAGCCTGTGAAGATCAGTTTGAGACAGTATTTCATGTTAAACATAACTTTTGAAAACAGCTTCGAATAAGTGTTTTTCTTGTTTATTTCAGATGCAAATTGATATATATAGCTATATAAACCCTTTATTTGATGTTTGAAAACTGCTATTCAGAGCTCCAGCAGAATCTTAGAAAACGTCATTCTCTCGGTCTGAGAACATCAGTTTGAGACAATATTTCAGGTTAAACATAACTTTTGAAAACAGCTTCGAATAAGTGTTTCTCTTGTTTATTTCTGATGCAAATTGATATATATAGCTATATAAACCCTTTATTTGATGTTTGAAAACTGCTATTCAGAGCTCCAGCAGAATCTTAGAAAACGTCATTCTCTCGGTCTGAGAACATCAGTTTGAGACAATATTTCAGGTTAAACATAACTTTTGAAACCAGCTTCGAATAAGTGTTTCTCTTGTTTATTTCAGATGCAAATTGATATATATAGCTATATAAGCCCTTTATTTGATGTTTGAAAACTGCTATTCAGAGCTTCAGCAGAATCTTGGAAAACGTCATTCTCTCAGCCTGTGAAGATCAGTTTGAGACAATATTTCAGGTTAAACATAACTTTTGAAAACAGCTTCGAATAAATGTTTCTCTTGTTTATTTCAGATGCAAATTGTTATATATAGCTATATAAACCCTTTATTTGATGTTTGAAAACTGCTATTCAGAGCTCCAGCAGAATCTTAGAAAACGTCATTCTCTCGGTCTGAGAACATCAGTTTGAGACAATATTTCAGGTTAAACATAACTTTTGAAAACAGCTTCGAATAAGTGTTTCTCTTGTTTATTTCAGATGCAAATTGATATATATAGCTATATAAACCCTTTATTTGATGTTTGAAAACTGCTATTCAGAGCTTCAGCAGAATCTTGGAAAACGTCATTCTCTCAGCCTGTGAAGATCAGTTTGAGACAATATTTCAGGTTAAACATAACTTTTGAAAACAGCTTCGAATAAATGTTTCTCTTGTTTATTTCAGATGCAAATTGATATATATAGCTATATAAACCCTTTATTTGATGTTTGAAAACTGCTATTCAGAGCTCCAGCAGAATCTTAGAAAACGTCATTCTCTCAGTCTGAGAACATCAGTTTGAGACAATGTTTCAGGTTAAACATAACTTTTGAAAACAGCTTTGAATAAGTTTTTATCTTGTTTATTTCAGATGCAAATTGATATATATAGCTATATAAATCCTTTATTTGATGTTTGAAAACTGCTATTCAGAGCTTCAGCAGAATCTTGGAAAACGTCATTCTCTCAGCCTGTGAAGATCAGTTTGAGACAATATTTCAGGTTAAACATAACTTTTGAAAACAGCTTCGAATAAATGTTTCTCTTGTTTATTTCAGATGCAAATTGTTATATATAGCTATATAAACCCTTTATTTGATGTTTGAAAACTGCTATTCAGAGCTCCAGCAGAATCTTAGAAAACGTCATTCTCTCGGTCTGAGAACATCAGTTTGAGACAATATTTCAGGTTAAACATAACTTTTGAAAACAGCTTCGAATAAGTGTTTCTCTTGTTTATTTCAGATGCAAATTGATATATATAGCTATATAAACCCTTTATTTGATGTTTGAAAACTGCTATTCAGAGCTTCAGCAGAATCTTGGAAAACGTCATTCTCTCAGCCTGTGAAGATCAGTTTGAGACAATATTTCAGGTTAAACATAACTTTTGAAAACAGCTTCGAATAAATGTTTCTCTTGTTTATTTCAGATGCAAATTGATATATATAGCTATATAAACCCTTTATTTGATGTTTGAAAACTGCTATTCAGAGCTCCAGCAGAATCTTAGAAAACGTCATTCTCTCGGTCTGAGAACATCAGTTTGAGACAATATTTCAGGTTAAACATAAATTTTGAAAACAGCTTCGAATAAGTGTTTCTCTTGTTTATTTCAGATGCAAATTGATATATATAGCTATATAAACCCTTTATTTGATGTTTGAAAACTGCTATTCAGAGCTCCAGCAGAATCTTAGAAAACGTCATTCTCTCAGTCTGAGAACATCAGTTTGAGACAATATTTCAGGTTAAACATAACTTTTGAAAACAGCTTCGAATAAATGTTTCTCTTGTTTATTTCAGATGCAAATTGATATATATAGCTATATAAACCCTTTATTTGATGTTTGAAAACTGCTATTCAGAGCTCCAGCAGAATCTTAGAAAACGTCATTCTCTCAGTCTGAGAACATCAGTTTGAGACAATGTTTCAGGTTAAACATAACTTTTGAAAACAGCTTTGAATAAGTTTTTCTCTTGTTTATTTCAGATGCAAATTGATATATATAGCTATATAAATCCTTTATTTGATGTTTGAAAACTGCTATTCAGAGCTTCAGCAGAATCTTGGAAAACGTCATTCTCTCAGCCTGTGAAGATCAGTTTGAGACAATATTTCAGGTTAAACATAACTTTTGAAAACAGCTTCGAATAAATGTTTCTCTTGTTTATTTCAGATGCAAATTGTTATATATAGCTATATAAACCCTTTATTTGATGTTTGAAAACTGCTATTCAGAGCTCCAGCAGAATCTTAGAAAACGTCATTCTCTCGGTCTGAGAACATCAGTTTGAGACAATATTTCAGGTTAAACATAACTTTTGAAAACAGCTTCGAATAAGTGTTTCTCTTGTTTATTTCTGATGCAAATTGATATATATAGCTATATAAACCCTTTATTTGATGTTTGAAAACTGTTATTCAGAGCTCCAGCAGAATCTTAGAAAACGTCATTCTCTCAGTCTGAGAACATCAGTTTGAGACAATATTTCAGGTTAAACATAACTTTTGAAAACAGCTTCGAATAAGTGTTTCTCTTGTTTATTTCAGATGCAAATTGATATATATAGCTATATAAACCCTTTATTTGATGTTTGAAAACTGCTATTCAGAGCTCCAGCAGAATCTTGGAAAACGTCATTCTCTCAGTCTGAGAAGATCAGTTTGAGACAATATTTCAGGTTAAACATAACTTTTGAAAACAGCTTCGAATAAATGTTTCTCTTGTTTATTTCAGATGCAAATTGATATATATAGCTATATAAACCCTTTATTTGATGTTTGAAAACTGCTATTCAGAGCTCCAGCAGAATCTTAGAAAACGTCATTCTCTCAGTCTGAGAACATCAGTTTGAGACAATGTTTCAGGTTAAACATAACTTTTGAAAACAGCTTTGAATAAGTTTTTCTCTTGTTTATTTCAGATGCAAATTGATATATATAGCTATATAAATCCTTTATTTGATGTTTGAAAACTGCTATTCAGAGCTTCAGCAGAATCTTGGAAAACGTCATTCTCTCAGCCTGTGAAGATCAGTTTGAGACAGTATTTCATGTTAAACATAACTTTTGAAAACAGCTTCGAATAAGTGTTTCTCTTGTTTATTTCAGATGCAAATTGATATATATAGCTATATAAACCCTTTATTTGATGTTTGAAAACTGCTATTCAGAGCTCCAGCAGAATCTTAGAAAACGTCATTCTCTCGGTCTGAGAACATCAGTTTGAGACAATATTTCAGGTTAAACATAACTTTTGAAAACAGCTTCGAATAAGTGTTTCTCTTGTTTATTTCTGATGCAAATTGATATATATAGCTATATAAACCCTTTATTTGATGTTTGAAAACTGCTATTCAGAGCTCCAGCAGAATCTTAGAAAACGTCATTCTCTCGGTCTGAGAACATCAGTTTGAGACAATATTTCAGGTTAAACATAACTTTTGAAACCAGCTTCGAATAAGTGTTTCTCTTGTTTATTTCAGATGCAAATTGATATATATAGCTATATAAGCCCTTTATTTGATGTTTGAAAACTGCTATTCAGAGCTTCAGCAGAATCTTGGAAAACGTCATTCTCTCAGCCTGTGAAGATCAGTTTGAGACAATATTTCAGGTTAAACATAACTTTTGAAAACAGCTTGGAATAAATGTTTCTCTTGTTTATTTCAGATGCAAATTGTTATATATAGCTATATAAACCCTTTATTTGATGTTTGAAAACTGCTATTCAGAGCTCCAGCAGAATCTTAGAAAACGTCATTCTCTCAGTCTGAGAACATCAGTTTGAGACAATATTTCAGGTTAAACATAACTTTTGAAAACAGCTTCGAATAAGTGTTTCTCTTGTTTATTTCAGATGCAAATTGATATATATAGCTATATAAACCCTTTATTTGATGTTTTAAAACTGTTATTCAGAGCTCCAGCAGAATCTTGGAAAACGTCATTCTCTCAGTCTGAGAAGATCAGTTTGAGACAATATTTCAGGTTAAACATAACTTTTGAAAACAGCTTCGAATAAATGTTTCTCTTGTTTATTTCAGATGCAAATTGATATATATAGCTATATAAACCCTTTATTTGATGTTTTAAAACTGTTATTCAGAGCTCCAGCAGAATCTTGGAAAACGTCATTCTCTCAGTCTGAGAAGATCAGTTTGAGACAATATTTCAGGTTAAACATAACTTTTGAAAACAGCTTCGAATAAATGTTTCTCTTGTTTATTTCAGATGCAAATTGATATATATAGCTATATAAACCCTTTATTTGATGTTTGAAAACTGCTATTCAGAGCTCCAGCAGAATCTTAGAAAACGTCATTCTCTCAGTCTGAGAACATCAGTTTGAGACAATATTTCAGGTTAAACATAACTTTTGAAAACAACTTCGAATAAGTGTTTCTCTTGTTTATTTCAGATGCAAATTGATATATATAGCTATATAAACCCTTTATTTGATGTTTGAAAACTGCTATTCAGAGCTCCAGCAGAATCTTAGAAAACGTCATTCTCTCAGTCTGAGAACATCAGTTTGAGACAATATTTCAGGTTAAACATAACTTTTGAAAACAGCTTCGAATAAATGTTTCTCTTGTTTATTTCAGATGCAAATTGATATATATAGCTATATAAACCCTTTATTTGATGTTTGAAAACTGCTATTCAGAGCTCCAGCAGAATCTTAGAAAACGTCATTCTCTCGGTCTGAGAACATCAGTTTGAGACAATATTTCAGGTTAAACATAACTTTTGAAAACAGCTTCGAATAAATGTTTCTCTTGTTTATTTCAGATGCAAATTGTTATATATAGCTATATAAACCCTTTATTTGATGTTTGAAAACTGCTATTCAGAGCTCCAGCAGAATCTTAGAAAACGTCATTCTCTCAGTCTGAGAACATCAGTTTGAGACAATATTTCAGGTTAAACATAACTTTTGAAAACAGCTTCGAATAAGTGTTTCTCTTGTTTATTTCAGATGCAAATTGATATATATAGCTATATAAACCCTTTATTTGATGTTTTAAAACTGTTATTCAGAGCTCCAGCAGAATCTTGGAAAACGTCATTCTCTCAGTCTGAGAAGATCAGTTTGAGACAATATTTCAGGTTAAACATAACTTTTGAAAACAGCTTCGAATAAATGTTTCTCTTGTTTATTTCAGATGCAAATTGATATATATAGCTATATAAACCCTTTATTTGATGTTTGAAAACTGCTATTCAGAGCTCCAGCAGAATCTTAGAAAACGTCATTCTCTCAGTCTGAGAACATCAGTTTGAGACAATGTTTCAGGTTAAACATAACTTTTGAAAACAGCTTTGAATAAGTTTTTCTCTTGTTTATTTCAGATGCAAATTGATATATATAGCTATATAAATCCTTTATTTGATGTTTGAAAACTGCTATTCAGAGCTTCAGCAGAATCTTGGAAAACGTCATTCTCTCAGCCTGTGAAGATCAGTTTGAGACAATATTTCAGGTTAAACATAACTTTTGAAAACAGCTTCGAATAAATGTTTCTCTTGTTTATTTCAGATGCAAATTGATATATATAGCTATATAAACCCTTTATTTGATGTTTGAAAACTGCTATTCAGAGCTTCAGCAGAATCTTGGAAAACGTCATTCTCTCAGCCTGTGAAGATCAGTTTGAGACAATATTTCAGGTTAAACATAACTTTTGAAAACAGCTTCGAATAAGTGTTTCTCTTGTTTATTTCAGATGCAAATTGATATATATAGCTATATAAACCCTTTATTTGATGTTTGAAAACTGCTATTCAGAGCTTCAGCAGAATCTTGGAAAACGTCATTCTCTCAGCCTGTGAAGATCAGTTTGAGACAATATTTCAGGTTAAACATAACTTTTGAAAACAGCTTCGAATAAGTGTTTCTCTTGTTTATTTCAGATGCAAATTGATATATATAGCTATATAAACCCTTTATTTGATGTTTGAAAACTGCTATTCAGAGCTTCAGCAGAATCTTGGAAAACGTCATTCTCTCAGCCTGTGAAGATCAGTTTGAGACAATATTTCAGGTTAAACATAACTTTTGAAAACAGCTTCGAATAAATGTTTCTCTTGTTTATTTCAGATGCAAATTGATATATATAGCTATATAAACCCTTTATTTGATGTTTGAAAACTGCTATTCAGAGCTCCAGCAGAATCTTAGAAAACGTCATTCTCTCGGTCTGAGAACATCAGTTTGAGACAATATTTCAGGTTAAACATAACTTTTGAAAACAGCTTTGAATAAGTTTTTCTCTTGTTTATTTCTGATGCAAATTGATATATATAGCTATATAAATCCTTTATTTGATGTTTGAAAACTGCTATTCAGAGCTTCAGCAGAATCTTGGAAAACGTCATTCTCTCAGCCTGTGAAGATCAGTTTGAGACAATATTTCAGGTTAAACATAACTTTTGAAAACAGCTTCGAATAAATGTTTCTCTTGTTTATTTCAGATGCAAATTGTTATATATAGCTATATAAACCCTTTATTTGATGTTTGAAAACTGCTATTCAGAGCTCCAGCAGAATCTTAGAAAACGTCATTCTCTCGGTCTGAGAACATCAGTTTGAGACAATGTTTCAGGTTAAACATAACTTTTGAAAACAGCTTTGAATAAGTTTTTCTCTTGTTTATTTCAGATGCAAATTGATATATATAGCTATATAAACCCTTTATTTGATGTTTGAAAACTGCTATTCAGAGCTCCAGCAGAATCTTAGAAAACGTCATTCTCTCGGTCTGAGAACATCAGTTTGAGACAATATTTCAGGTTAAACATAACTTTTGAAAACAGCTTCGAATAAGTGTTTCTCTTGTTTATTTCTGATGCAAATTGATATATATAGCTATATAAACCCTTTATTTGATGTTTGAAAACTGCTATTCAGAGCTCCAGCAGAATCTTAGAAAACGTCATTCTCTCGGTCTGAGAACATCAGTTTGAGACAATATTTCAGGTTAAACATAACTTTTGAAACCAGCTTCGAATAAGTGTTTCTCTTGTTTATTTCAGATGCAAATTGATATATATAGCTATATAAGCCCTTTATTTGATGTTTGAAAACTGCTATTCAGAGCTTCAGCAGAATCTTGGAAAACGTCATTCTCTCAGCCTGTGAAGATCAGTTTGAGACAATATTTCAGGTTAAACATAACTTTTGAAAACAGCTTCGAATAAATGTTTCTCTTGTTTATTTCAGATGCAAATTGTTATATATAGCTATATAAACCCTTTATTTGATGTTTGAAAACTGCTATTCAGAGCTCCAGCAGAATCTTAGAAAACGTCATTCTCTCAGTCTGAGAACATCAGTTTGAGACAATATTTCAGGTTAAACATAACTTTTGAAAACAGCTTCGAATAAGTGTTTCTCTTGTTTATTTCAGATGCAAATTGATATATATAGCTATATAAACCCTTTATTTGATGTTTTAAAACTGTTATTCAGAGCTCCAGCAGAATCTTGGAAAACGTCATTCTCTCAGTCTGAGAAGATCAGTTTGAGACAATATTTCAGGTTAAACATAACTTTTGAAAACAGCTTCGAATAAATGTTTCTCTTGTTTATTTCAGATGCAAATTGATATATATAGCTATATAAACCCTTTATTTGATGTTTGAAAACTGCTATTCAGAGCTCCAGCAGAATCTTAGAAAACGTCATTCTCTCAGTCTGAGAACATCAGTTTGAGACAATGTTTCAGGTTAAACATAACTTTTGAAAACAGCTTTGAATAAGTTTTTCTCTTGTTTATTTCAGATGCAAATTGATATATATAGCTATATAAATCCTTTATTTGATGTTTGAAAACTGCTATTCAGAGCTTCAGCAGAATCTTGGAAAACGTCATTCTCTCAGCCTGTGAAGATCAGTTTGAGACAATATTTCAGGTTAAACATAACTTTTGAAAACAGCTTCGAATAAATGTTTCTCTTGTTTATTTCAGATGCAAATTGTTATATATAGCTATATAAACCCTTTATTTGATGTTTGAAAACTGCTATTCAGAGCTCCAGCAGAATCTTAGAAAACGTCATTCTCTCGGTCTGAGAACATCAGTTTGAGACAATATTTCAGGTTAAACATAACTTTTGAAAACAGCTTCGAATAAGTGTTTCTCTTGTTTATTTCAGATGCAAATTGATATATATAGCTATATAAACCCTTTATTTGATGTTTGAAAACTGCTATTCAGAGCTTCAGCAGAATCTTGGAAAACGTCATTCTCTCAGCCTGTGAAGATCAGTTTGAGACAATATTTCAGGTTAAACATAACTTTTGAAAACAGCTTCGAATAAATGTTTCTCTTGTTTATTTCAGATGCAAATTGATATATATAGCTATATAAACCCTTTATTTGATGTTTGAAAACTGCTATTCAGAGCTCCAGCAGAATCTTAGAAAACGTCATTCTCTCGGTCTGAGAACATCAGTTTGAGACAATATTTCAGGTTAAACATAAATTTTGAAAACAGCTTCGAATAAGTGTTTCTCTTGTTTATTTCAGATGCAAATTGATATATATAGCTATATAAACCCTTTATTTGATGTTTGAAAACTGCTATTCAGAGCTCCAGCAGAATCTTAGAAAACGTCATTCTCTCAGTCTGAGAACATCAGTTTGAGACAATATTTCAGGTTAAACATAACTTTTGAAAACAGCTTCGAATAAATGTTTCTCTTGTTTATTTCAGATGCAAATTGATATATATAGCTATATAAACCCTTTATTTGATGTTTGAAAACTGCTATTCAGAGCTCCAGCAGAATCTTAGAAAACGTCATTCTCTCAGTCTGAGAACATCAGTTTGAGACAATGTTTCAGGTTAAACATAACTTTTGAAAACAGCTTTGAATAAGTATTTCTCTTGTTTATTTCAGATGCAAATTGATATATATAGCTATATAAATCCTTTATTTGATGTTTGAAAACTGCTATTCAGAGCTTCAGCAGAATCTTGGAAAACGTCATTCTCTCAGCCTGTGAAGATCAGTTTGAGACAATATTTCAGGTTAAACATAACTTTTGAAGACAGCTTCGAATAAATGTTTCTCTTGTTTATTTCAGATGCAAATTGTTATATATAGCTATATAAACCCTTTATTTGATGTTTGAAAACTGCTATTCAGAGCTCCAGCAGAATCTTAGAAAACGTCATTCTCTCGGTCTGAGAACATCAGTTTGAGACAATATTTCAGGTTAAACATAACTTTTGAAAACAGCTTCGAATAAGTGTTTCTCTTGTTTATTTCTGATGCAAATTGATATATATAGCTATATAAACCCTTTATTTGATGTTTGAAAACTGTTATTCAGAGCTCCAGCAGAATCTTGGAAAACGTCATTCTCTCAGCCTGTGAAGATCAGTTTGAGACAGTATTTCATGTTAAACATAACTTTTGAAAACAGCTTCGAATAAGTGTTTTTCTTGTTTATTTCAGATGCAAATTGATATATATAGCTATATAAACCCTTTATTTGATGTTTGAAAACTGCTATTCAGAGCTCCAGCAGAATCTTAGAAAACGTCATTCTCTCGGTCTGAGAACATCAGTTTGAGACAATATTTCAGGTTAAACATAACTTTTGAAAACAGCTTCGAATAAGTGTTTCTCTTGTTTATTTCTGATGCAAATTGATATATATAGCTATATAAACCCTTTATTTGATGTTTGAAAACTGCTATTCAGAGCTCCAGCAGAATCTTAGAAAACGTCATTCTCTCGGTCTGAGAACATCAGTTTGAGACAATATTTCAGGTTAAACATAACTTTTGAAACCAGCTTCGAATAAGTGTTTCTCTTGTTTATTTCAGATGCAAATTGATATATATAGCTATATAAGCCCTTTATTTGATGTTTGAAAACTGCTATTCAGAGCTTCAGCAGAATCTTGGAAAACGTCATTCTCTCAGCCTGTGAAGATCAGTTTGAGACAATATTTCAGGTTAAACATAACTTTTGAAAACAGCTTCGAATAAATGTTTCTCTTGTTTATTTCAGATGCAAATTGTTATATATAGCTATATAAACCCTTTATTTGATGTTTGAAAACTGCTATTCAGAGCTCCAGCAGAATCTTAGAAAACGTCATTCTCTCGGTCTGAGAACATCAGTTTGAGACAATATTTCAGGTTAAACATAACTTTTGAAAACAGCTTCGAATAAGTGTTTCTCTTGTTTATTTCAGATGCAAATTGATATATATAGCTATATAAACCCTTTATTTGATGTTTGAAAACTGCTATTCAGAGCTTCAGCAGAATCTTGGAAAACGTCATTCTCTCAGCCTGTGAAGATCAGTTTGAGACAATATTTCAGGTTAAACATAACTTTTGAAAACAGCTTCGAATAAATGTTTCTCTTGTTTATTTCAGATGCAAATTGATATATATAGCTATATAAACCCTTTATTTGATGTTTGAAAACTGCTATTCAGAGCTCCAGCAGAATCTTAGAAAACGTCATTCTCTCAGTCTGAGAACATCAGTTTGAGACAATGTTTCAGGTTAAACATAACTTTTGAAAACAGCTTTGAATAAGTTTTTCTCTTGTTTATTTCAGATGCAAATTGATATATATAGCTATATAAATCCTTTATTTGATGTTTGAAAACTGCTATTCAGAGCTTCAGCAGAATCTTGGAAAACGTCATTCTCTCAGCCTGTGAAGATCAGTTTGAGACAATATTTCAGGTTAAACATAACTTTTGAAAACAGCTTCGAATAAATGTTTCTCTTGTTTATTTCAGATGCAAATTGTTATATATAGCTATATAAACCCTTTATTTGATGTTTGAAAACTGCTATTCAGAGCTCCAGCAGAATCTTAGAAAACGTCATTCTCTCGGTCTGAGAACATCAGTTTGAGACAATATTTCAGGTTAAACATAACTTTTGAAAACAGCTTCGAATAAGTGTTTCTCTTGTTTATTTCAGATGCAAATTGATATATATAGCTATATAAACCCTTTATTTGATGTTTGAAAACTGCTATTCAGAGCTTCAGCAGAATCTTGGAAAACGTCATTCTCTCAGCCTGTGAAGATCAGTTTGAGACAATATTTCAGGTTAAACATAACTTTTGAAAACAGCTTCGAATAAATGTTTCTCTTGTTTATTTCAGATGCAAATTGATATATATCGCTATATAAACCCTTTATTTGATGTTTGAAAACTGCTATTCAGAGCTCCAGCAGAATCTTAGAAAACGTCATTCTCTCGGTCTGAGAACATCAGTTTGAGACAATATTTCAGGTTAAACATAAATTTTGAAAACAGCTTCGAATAAGTGTTTCTCTTGTTTATTTCAGATGCAAATTGATATATATAGCTATATAAACCCTTTATTTGATGTTTGAAAACTGCTATTCAGAGCTCCAGCAGAATCTTAGAAAACGTCATTCTCTCAGTCTGAGAACATCAGTTTGAGACAATATTTCAGGTTAAACATAACTTTTGAAAACAGCTTCGAATAAATGTTTCTCTTGTTTATTTCAGATGCAAATTGATATATATAGCTATATAAACCCTTTATTTGATGTTTGAAAACTGCTATTCAGAGCTCCAGCAGAATCTTAGAAAACGTCATTCTCTCAGTCTGAGAACATCAGTTTGAGACAATGTTTCAGGTTAAACATAACTTTTGAAAACAGCTTTGAATAAGTTTTTCTCTTGTTTATTTCAGATGCAAATTGATATATATAGCTATATAAATCCTTTATTTGATGTTTGAAAACTGCTATTCAGAGCTTCAGCAGAATCTTGGAAAACGTCATTCTCTCAGCCTGTGAAGATCAGTTTGAGACAATATTTCAGGTTAAACATAACTTTTGAAAACAGCTTCGAATAAATGTTTCTCTTGTTTATTTCAGATGCAAATTGTTATATATAGCTATATAAACCCTTTATTTGATGTTTGAAAACTGCTATTCAGAGCTCCAGCAGAATCTTAGAAAACGTCATTCTCTCGGTCTGAGAACATCAGTTTGAGACAATATTTCAGGTTAAACATAACTTTTGAAAACAGCTTCGAATAAGTGTTTCTCTTGTTTATTTCTGATGCAAATTGATATATATAGCTATATAAACCCTTTATTTGATGTTTGAAAACTGTTATTCAGAGCTCCAGCAGAATCTTAGAAAACGTCATTCTCTCAGTCTGAGAACATCAGTTTGAGACAATATTTCAGGTTAAACATAACTTTTGAAAACAGCTTCGAATAAGTGTTTCTCTTGTTTATTTCAGATGCAAATTGATATATATAGCTATATAAACCCTTTATTTGATGTTTGAAAACTGCTATTCAGAGCTCCAGCAGAATCTTGGAAAACGTCATTCTCTCAGTCTGAGAAGATCAGTTTGAGACAATATTTCAGGTTAAACATAACTTTTGAAAACAGCTTCGAATAAATGTTTCTCTTGTTTATTTCAGATGCAAATTGATATATATAGCTATATAAACCCTTTATTTGATGTTTGAAAACTGCTATTCAGAGCTCCAGCAGAATCTTAGAAAACGTCATTCTCTCAGTCTGAGAACATCAGTTTGAGACAATGTTTCAGGTTAAACATAACTTTTGAAAACAGCTTTGAATAAGTTTTTCTCTTGTTTATTTCAGATGCAAATTGATATATATAGCTATATAAATCCTTTATTTGATGTTTGAAAACTGCTATTCAGAGCTTCAGCAGAATCTTGGAAAACGTCATTCTCTCAGCCTGTGAAGATCAGTTTGAGACGATATTTCAGGTTAAACATAACTTTTGAAAACAGCTTCGAATAAATGTTTCTCTTGTTTATTTCAGATGCAAATTGTTATATATAGCTATATAAACCCTTTATTTGATGTTTGAAAACTGCTATTCAGAGCTCCAGCAGAATCTTAGAAAACGTCATTCTCTCGGTCTGAGAACATCAGTTTGAGACAATATTTCAGGTTAAACATAAATTTTGAAAACAGCTTCGAATAAGTGTTTCTCTTGTTTATTTCAGATGCAAATTGATATATATAGCTATATAAACCCTTTATTTGATGTTTGAAAACTGCTATTCAGAGCTCCAGCAGAATCTTAGAAAACGTCATTCTCTCAGTCTGAGAACATCAGTTTGAGACAATATTTCAGGTTAAACATAACTTTTGAAAACAGCTTCGAATAAATGTTTCTCTTGTTTATTTCAGATGCAAATTGATATATATAGCTATATAAACCCTTTATTTGATGTTTGAAAACTGCTATTCAGAGCTCCAGCAGAATCTTAGAAAACGTCATTCTCTCAGTCTGAGAACATCAGTTTGAGACAATGTTTCAGGTTAAACATAACTTTTGAAAACAGCTTTGAATAAGTATTTCTCTTGTTTATTTCAGATGCAAATTGATATATATAGCTATATAAATCCTTTATTTGATGTTTGAAAACTGCTATTCAGAGCTTCAGCAGAATCTTGGAAAACGTCATTCTCTCAGCCTGTGAAGATCAGTTTGAGACAATATTTCAGGTTAAACATAACTTTTGAAGACAGCTTCGAATAAATGTTTCTCTTGTTTATTTCAGATGCAAATTGTTATATATAGCTATATAAACCCTTTATTTGATGTTTGAAAACTGCTATTCAGAGCTCCAGCAGAATCTTAGAAAACGTCATTCTCTCGGTCTGAGAACATCAGTTTGAGACAATATTTCAGGTTAAACATAACTTTTGAAAACAGCTTCGAATAAGTGTTTCTCTTGTTTATTTCTGATGCAAATTGATATATATAGCTATATAAACCCTTTATTTGATGTTTGAAAACTGTTATTCAGAGCTCCAGCAGAATCTTGGAAAACGTCATTCTCTCAGCCTGTGAAGATCAGTTTGAGACAGTATTTCATGTTAAACATAACTTTTGAAAACAGCTTCGAATAAGTGTTTTTCTTGTTTATTTCAGATGCAAATTGATATATATAGCTATATAAACCCTTTATTTGATGTTTGAAAACTGCTATTCAGAGCTCCAGCAGAATCTTAGAAAACGTCATTCTCTCGGTCTGAGAACATCAGTTTGAGACAATATTTCAGGTTAAACATAACTTTTGAAAACAGCTTCGAATAAGTGTTTCTCTTGTTTATTTCTGATGCAAATTGATATATATAGCTATATAAACCCTTTATTTGATGTTTGAAAACTGCTATTCAGAGCTCCAGCAGAATCTTAGAAAACGTCATTCTCTCGGTCTGAGAACATCAGTTTGAGACAATATTTCAGGTTAAACATAACTTTTGAAACCAGCTTCGAATAAGTGTTTCTCTTGTTTATTTCAGATGCAAATTGATATATATAGCTATATAAGCCCTTTATTTGATGTTTGAAAACTGCTATTCAGAGCTTCAGCAGAATCTTGGAAAACGTCATTCTCTCAGCCTGTGAAGATCAGTTTGAGACAATATTTCAGGTTAAACATAACTTTTGAAAACAGCTTCGAATAAATGTTTCTCTTGTTTATTTCAGATGCAAATTGTTATATATAGCTATATAAACCCTTTATTTGATGTTTGAAAACTGCTATTCAGAGCTCCAGCAGAATCTTAGAAAACGTCATTCTCTCGGTCTGAGAACATCAGTTTGAGACAATATTTCAGGTTAAACATAACTTTTGAAAACAGCTTCGAATAAGTGTTTCTCTTGTTTATTTCAGATGCAAATTGATATATATAGCTATATAAACCCTTTATTTGATGTTTGAAAACTGCTATTCAGAGCTTCAGCAGAATCTTGGAAAACGTCATTCTCTCAGCCTGTGAAGATCAGTTTGAGACAATATTTCAGGTTAAACATAACTTTTGAAAACAGCTTCGAATAAATGTTTCTCTTGTTTATTTCAGATGCAAATTGATATATATAGCTATATAAACCCTTTATTTGATGTTTGAAAACTGCTATTCAGAGCTCCAGCAGAATCTTAGAAAACGTCATTCTCTCAGTCTGAGAACATCAGTTTGAGACAATGTTTCAGGTTAAACATAACTTTTGAAAACAGCTTTGAATAAGTTTTTCTCTTGTTTATTTCAGATGCAAATTGATATATATAGCTATATAAATCCTTTATTTGATGTTTGAAAACTGCTATTCAGAGCTTCAGCAGAATCTTGGAAAACGTCATTCTCTCAGCCTGTGAAGATCAGTTTGAGACAATATTTCAGGTTAAACATAACTTTTGAAAACAGCTTCGAATAAATGTTTCTCTTGTTTATTTCAGATGCAAATTGTTATATATAGCTATATAAACCCTTTATTTGATGTTTGAAAACTGCTATTCAGAGCTCCAGCAGAATCTTAGAAAACGTCATTCTCTCGGTCTGAGAACATCAGTTTGAGACAATATTTCAGGTTAAACATAACTTTTGAAAACAGCTTCGAATAAGTGTTTCTCTTGTTTATTTCAGATGCAAATTGATATATATAGCTATATAAACCCTTTATTTGATGTTTGAAAACTGCTATTCAGAGCTTCAGCAGAATCTTGGAAAACGTCATTCTCTCAGCCTGTGAAGATCAGTTTGAGACAATATTTCAGGTTAAACATAACTTTTGAAAACAGCTTCGAATAAATGTTTCTCTTGTTTATTTCAGATGCAAATTGATATATATCGCTATATAAACCCTTTATTTGATGTTTGAAAACTGCTATTCAGAGCTCCAGCAGAATCTTAGAAAACGTCATTCTCTCGGTCTGAGAACATCAGTTTGAGACAATATTTCAGGTTAAACATAAATTTTGAAAACAGCTTCGAATAAGTGTTTCTCTTGTTTATTTCAGATGCAAATTGATATATATAGCTATATAAACCCTTTATTTGATGTTTGAAAACTGCTATTCAGAGCTCCAGCAGAATCTTAGAAAACGTCATTCTCTCAGTCTGAGAACATCAGTTTGAGACAATATTTCAGGTTAAACATAACTTTTGAAAACAGCTTCGAATAAATGTTTCTCTTGTTTATTTCAGATGCAAATTGATATATATAGCTATATAAACCCTTTATTTGATGTTTGAAAACTGCTATTCAGAGCTCCAGCAGAATCTTAGAAAACGTCATTCTCTCAGTCTGAGAACATCAGTTTGAGACAATGTTTCAGGTTAAACATAACTTTTGAAAACAGCTTTGAATAAGTTTTTCTCTTGTTTATTTCAGATGCAAATTGATATATATAGCTATATAAATCCTTTATTTGATGTTTGAAAACTGCTATTCAGAGCTTCAGCAGAATCTTGGAAAACGTCATTCTCTCAGCCTGTGAAGATCAGTTTGAGACAATATTTCAGGTTAAACATAACTTTTGAAAACAGCTTCGAATAAATGTTTCTCTTGTTTATTTCAGATGCAAATTGTTATATATAGCTATATAAACCCTTTATTTGATGTTTGAAAACTGCTATTCAGAGCTCCAGCAGAATCTTAGAAAACGTCATTCTCTCGGTCTGAGAACATCAGTTTGAGACAATATTTCAGGTTAAACATAACTTTTGAAAACAGCTTCGAATAAGTGTTTCTCTTGTTTATTTCTGATGCAAATTGATATATATAGCTATATAAACCCTTTATTTGATGTTTGAAAACTGTTATTCAGAGCTCCAGCAGAATCTTAGAAAACGTCATTCTCTCAGTCTGAGAACATCAGTTTGAGACAATATTTCAGGTTAAACATAACTTTTGAAAACAGCTTCGAATAAGTGTTTCTCTTGTTTATTTCAGATGCAAATTGATATATATAGCTATATAAACCCTTTATTTGATGTTTGAAAACTGCTATTCAGAGCTCCAGCAGAATCTTGGAAAACGTCATTCTCTCAGTCTGAGAAGATCAGTTTGAGACAATATTTCAGGTTAAACATAACTTTTGAAAACAGCTTCGAATAAATGTTTCTCTTGTTTATTTCAGATGCAAATTGATATATATAGCTATATAAACCCTTTATTTGATGTTTGAAAACTGCTATTCAGAGCTCCAGCAGAATCTTAGAAAACGTCATTCTCTCAGTCTGAGAACATCAGTTTGAGACAATGTTTCAGGTTAAACATAACTTTTGAAAACAGCTTTGAATAAGTTTTTCTCTTGTTTATTTCAGATGCAAATTGATATATATAGCTATATAAATCCTTTATTTGATGTTTGAAAACTGCTATTCAGAGCTTCAGCAGAATCTTGGAAAACGTCATTCTCTCAGCCTGTGAAGATCAGTTTGAGACGATATTTCAGGTTAAACATAACTTTTGAAAACAGCTTCGAATAAATGTTTCTCTTGTTTATTTCAGATGCAAATTGTTATATATAGCTATATAAACCCTTTATTTGATGTTTGAAAACTGCTATTCAGAGCTCCAGCAGAATCTTAGAAAACGTCATTCTCTCGGTCTGAGAACATCAGTTTGAGACAATATTTCAGGTTAAACATAACTTTTGAAAACAGCTTCGAATAAGTGTTTCTCTTGTTTATTTCAGATGCAAATTGATATATATAGCTATATAAACCCTTTATTTGATGTTTGAAAACTGCTATTCAGAGCTTCAGCAGAATCTTGGAAAACGTCATTCTCTCAGCCTGTGAAGATCAGTTTGAGACAATATTTCAGGTTAAACATAACTTTTGAAAACAGCTTCGAATAAATGTTTCTCTTGTTTATTTCAGATGCAAATTGATATATATAGCTATATAAACCCTTTATTTGATGTTTGAAAACTGCTATTCAGAGCTCCAGCAGAATCTTAGAAAACGTCATTCTCTCGGTCTGAGAACATCAGTTTGAGACAATATTTCAGGTTAAACATAAATTTTGAAAACAGCTTCGAATAAGTGTTTCTCTTGTTTATTTCAGATGCAAATTGATATATATAGCTATATAAACCCTTTATTTGATGTTTGAAAACTGCTATTCAGAGCTCCAGCAGAATCTTAGAAAACGTCATTCTCTCAGTCTGAGAACATCAGTTTGAGACAATATTTCAGGTTAAACATAACTTTTGAAAACAGCTTCGAATAAATGTTTCTCTTGTTTATTTCAGATGCAAATTGATATATATAGCTATATAAACCCTTTATTTGATGTTTGAAAACTGCTATTCAGAGCTCCAGCAGAATCTTAGAAAACGTCATTCTCTCAGTCTGAGAACATCAGTTTGAGACAATGTTTCAGGTTAAACATAACTTTTGAAAACAGCTTTGAATAAGTTTTTCTCTTGTTTATTTCAGATGCAAATTGATATATATAGCTATATAAATCCTTTATTTGATGTTTGAAAACTGCTATTCAGAGCTTCAGCAGAATCTTGGAAAACGTCATTCTCTCAGCCTGTGAAGATCAGTTTGAGACAATATTTCAGGTTAAACATAACTTTTGAAAACAGCTTCGAATAAATGTTTCTCTTGTTTATTTCAGATGCAAATTGTTATATATAGCTATATAAACCCTTTATTTGATGTTTGAAAACTGCTATTCAGAGCTCCAGCAGAATCTTAGAAAACGTCATTCTCTCGGTCTGAGAACATCAGTTTGAGACAATATTTCAGGTTAAACATAACTTTTGAAAACAGCTTCGAATAAGTGTTTCTCTTGTTTATTTCAGATGCAAATTGATATATATAGCTATATAAACCCTTTATTTGATGTTTGAAAACTGCTATTCAGAGCTCCAGCAGAATCTTGGAAAACGTCATTCTCTCAGTCTGAGAAGATCAGTTTGAGACAATATTTCAGGTTAAACATAACTTTTGAAAACAGCTTCGAATAAATGTTTCTCTTGTTTATTTCAGATGCAAATTGATATATATAGCTATATAAACCCTTTATTTGATGTTTGAAAACTGCTATTCAGAGCTCCAGCAGAATCTTAGAAAACGTCATTCTCTCAGTCTGAGAACATCAGTTTGAGACAATGTTTCAGGTTAAACATAACTTTTGAAAACAGCTTTGAATAAGTTTTTCTCTTGTTTATTTCAGATGCAAATTGATATATATAGCTATATAAATCCTTTATTTGATGTTTGAAAACTGCTATTCAGAGCTTCAGCAGAATCTTGGAAAACGTCATTCTCTCAGCCTGTGAAGATCAGTTTGAGACGATATTTCAGGTTAAACATAACTTTTGAAAACAGCTTCGAATAAATGTTTCTCTTGTTTATTTCAGATGCAAATTGTTATATATAGCTATATAAACCCTTTATTTGATGTTTGAAAACTGCTATTCAGAGCTCCAGCAGAATCTTAGAAAACGTCATTCTCTCGGTCTGAGAACATCAGTTTGAGACAATATTTCAGGTTAAACATAACTTTTGAAACCAGCTTCGAATAAGTGTTTCTCTTGTTTATTTCAGATGCAAATTGATATATATAGCTATATAAGCCCTTTATTTGATGTTTGAAAACTGCTATTCAGAGCTTCAGCAGAATCTTGGAAAACGTCATTCTCTCAGCCTGTGAAGATCAGTTTGAGACAATATTTCAGGTTAAACATAACTTTTGAAAACAGCTTCGAATAAATGTTTCTCTTGTTTATTTCAGATGCAAATTGTTATATATAGCTATATAAACCCTTTATTTGATGTTTGAAAACTGCTATTCAGAGCTCCAGCAGAATCTTAGAAAACGTCATTCTCTCGGTCTGAGAACATCAGTTTGAGACAATATTTCAGGTTAAACATAACTTTTGAAAACAGCTTCGAATAAGTGTTTCTCTTGTTTATTTCAGATGCAAATTGATATATATAGCTATATAAACCCTTTATTTGATGTTTGAAAACTGCTATTCAGAGCTTCAGCAGAATCTTGGAAAACGTCATTCTCTCAGCCTGTGAAGATCAGTTTGAGACAATATTTCAGGTTAAACATAACTTTTGAAAACAGCTTCGAATAAATGTTTCTCTTGTTTATTTCAGATGCAAATTGATATATATAGCTATATAAACCCTTTATTTGATGTTTGAAAACTGCTATTCAGAGCTCCAGCAGAATCTTAGAAAACGTCATTCTCTCAGTCTGAGAACATCAGTTTGAGACAATGTTTCAGGTTAAACATAACTTTTGAAAACAGCTTTGAATAAGTTTTTCTCTTGTTTATTTCAGATGCAAATTGATATATATAGCTATATAAATCCTTTATTTGATGTTTGAAAACTGCTATTCAGAGCTTCAGCAGAATCTTGGAAAACGTCATTCTCTCAGCCTGTGAAGATCAGTTTGAGACAATATTTCAGGTTAAACATAACTTTTGAAAACAGCTTCGAATAAATGTTTCTCTTGTTTATTTCAGATGCAAATTGTTATATATAGCTATATAAACCCTTTATTTGATGTTTGAAAACTGCTATTCAGAGCTCCAGCAGAATCTTAGAAAACGTCATTCTCTCGGTCTGAGAACATCAGTTTGAGACAATATTTCAGGTTAAACATAACTTTTGAAAACAGCTTCGAATAAGTGTTTCTCTTGTTTATTTCAGATGCAAATTGATATATATAGCTATATAAACCCTTTATTTGATGTTTGAAAACTGCTATTCAGAGCTTCAGCAGAATCTTGGAAAACGTCATTCTCTCAGCCTGTGAAGATCAGTTTGAGACAATATTTCAGGTTAAACATAACTTTTGAAAACAGCTTCGAATAAATGTTTCTCTTGTTTATTTCAGATGCAAATTGATATATATAGCTATATAAACCCTTTATTTGATGTTTGAAAACTGCTATTCAGAGCTCCAGCAGAATCTTAGAAAACGTCATTCTCTCGGTCTGAGAACATCAGTTTGAGACAATATTTCAGGTTAAACATAAATTTTGAAAACAGCTTCGAATAAGTGTTTCTCTTGTTTATTTCAGATGCAAATTGATATATATAGCTATATAAACCCTTTATTTGATGTTTGAAAACTGCTATTCAGAGCTCCAGCAGAATCTTAGAAAACGTCATTCTCTCAGTCTGAGAACATCAGTTTGAGACAATATTTCAGGTTAAACATAACTTTTGAAAACAGCTTCGAATAAATGTTTCTCTTGTTTATTTCAGATGCAAATTGATATATATAGCTATATAAACCCTTTATTTGATGTTTGAAAACTGCTATTCAGAGCTCCAGCAGAATCTTAGAAAACGTCATTCTCTCAGTCTGAGAACATCAGTTTGAGACAATGTTTCAGGTTAAACATAACTTTTGAAAACAGCTTTGAATAAGTTTTTCTCTTGTTTATTTCAGATGCAAATTGATATATATAGCTATATAAATCCTTTATTTGATGTTTGAAAACTGCTATTCAGAGCTTCAGCAGAATCTTGGAAAACGTCATTCTCTCAGCCTGTGAAGATCAGTTTGAGACAATATTTCAGGTTAAACATAACTTTTGAAAACAGCTTCGAATAAATGTTTCTCTTGTTTATTTCAGATGCAAATTGTTATATATAGCTATATAAACCCTTTATTTGATGTTTGAAAACTGCTATTCAGAGCTCCAGCAGAATCTTAGAAAACGTCATTCTCTCGGTCTGAGAACATCAGTTTGAGACAATATTTCAGGTTAAACATAACTTTTGAAAACAGCTTCGAATAAGTGTTTCTCTTGTTTATTTCTGATGCAAATTGATATATATAGCTATATAAACCCTTTATTTGATGTTTGAAAACTGTTATTCAGAGCTCCAGCAGAATCTTAGAAAACGTCATTCTCTCAGTCTGAGAACATCAGTTTGAGACAATATTTCAGGTTAAACATAACTTTTGAAAACAGCTTCGAATAAGTGTTTCTCTTGTTTATTTCAGATGCAAATTGATATATATAGCTATATAAACCCTTTATTTGATGTTTGAAAACTGCTATTCAGAGCTCCAGCAGAATCTTGGAAAACGTCATTCTCTCAGTCTGAGAAGATCAGTTTGAGACAATATTTCAGGTTAAACATAACTTTTGAAAACAGCTTCGAATAAATGTTTCTCTTGTTTATTTCAGATGCAAATTGATATATATAGCTATATAAACCCTTTATTTGATGTTTGAAAACTGCTATTCAGAGCTCCAGCAGAATCTTAGAAAACGTCATTCTCTCAGTCTGAGAACATCAGTTTGAGACAATGTTTCAGGTTAAACATAACTTTTGAAAACAGCTTTGAATAAGTTTTTCTCTTGTTTATTTCAGATGCAAATTGATATATATAGCTATATAAATCCTTTATTTGATGTTTGAAAACTGCTATTCAGAGCTTCAGCAGAATCTTGGAAAACGTCATTCTCTCAGCCTGTGAAGATCAGTTTGAGACAGTATTTCATGTTAAACATAACTTTTGAAAACAGCTTCGAATAAGTGTTTCTCTTGTTTATTTCAGATGCAAATTGATATATATAGCTATATAAACCCTTTATTTGATGTTTGAAAACTGCTATTCAGAGCTCCAGCAGAATCTTAGAAAACGTCATTCTCTCGGTCTGAGAACATCAGTTTGAGACAATATTTCAGGTTAAACATAACTTTTGAAAACAGCTTCGAATAAGTGTTTCTCTTGTTTATTTCTGATGCAAATTGATATATATAGCTATATAAACCCTTTATTTGATGTTTGAAAACTGCTATTCAGAGCTCCAGCAGAATCTTAGAAAACGTCATTCTCTCGGTCTGAGAACATCAGTTTGAGACAATATTTCAGGTTAAACATAACTTTTGAAACCAGCTTCGAATAAGTGTTTCTCTTGTTTATTTCAGATGCAAATTGATATATATAGCTATATAAGCCCTTTATTTGATGTTTGAAAACTGCTATTCAGAGCTTCAGCAGAATCTTGGAAAACGTCATTCTCTCAGCCTGTGAAGATCAGTTTGAGACAATATTTCAGGTTAAACATAACTTTTGAAAACAGCTTCGAATAAATGTTTCTCTTGTTTATTTCAGATGCAAATTGTTATATATAGCTATATAAACCCTTTATTTGATGTTTGAAAACTGCTATTCAGAGCTCCAGCAGAATCTTAGAAAACGTCATTCTCTCAGTCTGAGAACATCAGTTTGAGACAATATTTCAGGTTAAACATAACTTTTGAAAACAGCTTCGAATAAGTGTTTCTCTTGTTTATTTCAGATGCAAATTGATATATATAGCTATATAAACCCTTTATTTGATGTTTTAAAACTGTTATTCAGAGCTCCAGCAGAATCTTGGAAAACGTCATTCTCTCAGTCTGAGAAGATCAGTTTGAGACAATATTTCAGGTTAAACATAACTTTTGAAAACAGCTTCGAATAAATGTTTCTCTTGTTTATTTCAGATGCAAATTGATATATATAGCTATATAAATCCTTTATTTGATGTTTGAAAACTGCTATTCAGAGCTTCAGCAGAATCTTGGAAAACGTCATTCTCTCAGCCTGTGAAGATCAGTTTGAGACAGTATTTCATGTTAAACATAACTTTTGAAAACAGCTTCGAATAACTGTTTCTCTTGTTTATTTCAGATGCAAATTGATATATATAGCTATATAAACCCTTTATTTGATGTTTGAAAACTGCTATTCAGAGCTCCAGCAGAATCTTAGAAAACGTCATTCTCTCGGTCTGAGAACATCAGTTTGAGACAATATTTCAGGTTAAACATAACTTTTGAAAACAGCTTCGAATAAGTGTTTCTCTTGTTAATTTCTGATGCAAATTGATATATATAGCTATATAAACCCTTTATTTGATGTTTGAAAACTGCTATTCAGAGCTCCAGCAGAATCTTAGAAAACGTCATTCTCTCAGTCTGAGAACATCAGTTTGAGACAATATTTCAGGTTAAACATAACTTTTGAAAACAGCTTCGAATAAGTGTTTCTCTTGTTTATTTCAGATGCAAATTGATATATATAGCTATATAAACCCTTTATTTGATGTTTGAAAACTGCTATTCAGAGCTCCAGCAGAATCTTAGAAAACGTCATTCTCTCGGTCTGAGAACATCAGTTTGAGACAATATTTCAGGTTAAACATAACTTTTGAAAACAGCTTCGAATAAGTGTTTCTCTTGTTTATTTCTGATGCAAATTGATATATATAGCTATATAAACCCTTTATTTGATGTTTGAAAACTGCTATTCAGAGCTTCAGCAGAATCTTAGAAAACGTCATTCTCTCGGTCTGAGAACATCAGTTTGAGACAATATTTCAGGTTAAACATAACTTTTGAAAACAGCTTCGAATAAGTGTTTCTCTTGTTTATTTCAGATGCAAATTGATATATATAGCTATATAAACCCTTTATTTGATGTTTGAAAACTGCTATTCAGAGCTTCAGCAGAATCTTGGAAAACGTCATTCTCTCAGCCTGTGAAGATCAGTTTGAGACAATATTTCAGGTTAAACATAACTTTTGAAAACAGCTTCGAATAAATGTTTCTCTTGTTTATTTCAGATGCAAATTGATATATATAGCTATATAAACCCTTTATTTGATGTTTGAAAACTGCTATTCAGAGCTCCAGCAGAATCTTAGAAAACGTCATTCTCTCGGTCTGAGAACATCAGTTTGAGACAATATTTCAGGTTAAACATAAATTTTGAAAACAGCTTCGAATAAGTGTTTCTCTTGTTTATTTCAGATGCAAATTGATATATATAGCTATATAAACCCTTTATTTGATGTTTGAAAACTGCTATTCAGAGCTCCAGCAGAATCTTAGAAAACGTCATTCTCTCAGTCTGAGAACATCAGTTTGAGACAATATTTCAGGTTAAACATAACTTTTGAAAACAGCTTCGAATAAATGTTTCTCTTGTTTATTTCAGATGCAAATTGATATATATAGCTATATAAACCCTTTATTTGATGTTTGAAAACTGCTATTCAGAGCTCCAGCAGAATCTTAGAAAACGTCATTCTCTCAGTCTGAGAACATCAGTTTGAGACAATGTTTCAGGTTAAACATAACTTTTGAAAACAGCTTTGAATAAGTTTTTCTCTTGTTTATTTCAGATGCAAATTGATATATATAGCTATATAAATCCTTTATTTGATGTTTGAAAACTGCTATTCAGAGCTTCAGCAGAATCTTAGAAAACGTCATTCTCTCAGCCTGTGAAGATCAGTTTGAGACAATATTTCAGGTTAAACATAACTTTTGAAAACAGCTTCGAATAAATGTTTCTCTTGTTTATTTCAGATGCAAATTGTTATATATAGCTATATAAACCCTTTATTTGATGTTTGAAAACTGCTATTCAGAGCTCCAGCAGAATCTTAGAAAACGTCATTCTCTCGGTCTGAGAACATCAGTTTGAGACAATATTTCAGGTTAAACATAACTTTTGAAAACAGCTTCGAATAAGTGTTTCTCTTGTTTATTTCAGATGCAAATTGATATATATAGCTATATAAACCCTTTATTTGATGTTTGAAAACTGCTATTCAGAGCTTCAGCAGAATCTTGGAAAACGTCATTCTCTCAGCCTGTGAAGATCAGTTTGAGACAATATTTCAGGTTAAACATAACTTTTGAAAACAGCTTCGAATAAATGTTTCTCTTGTTTATTTCAGATGCAAATTGATATATATAGCTATATAAACCCTTTATTTGATGTTTGAAAACTGCTATTCAGAGCTCCAGCAGAATCTTAGAAAACGTCATTCTCTCGGTCTGAGAACATCAGTTTGAGACAATATTTCAGGTTAAACATAAATTTTGAAAACAGCTTCGAATAAGTGTTTCTCTTGTTTATTTCAGATGCAAATTGATATATATAGCTATATAAACCCTTTATTTGATGTTTGAAAACTGCTATTCAGAGCTCCAGCAGAATCTTAGAAAACGTCATTCTCTCAGTCTGAGAACATCAGTTTGAGACAATATTTCAGGTTAAACATAACTTTTGAAAACAGCTTCGAATAAATGTTTCTCTTGTTTATTTCAGATGCAAATTGATATATATAGCTATATAAACCCTTTATTTGATGTTTGAAAACTGCTATTCAGAGCTCCAGCAGAATCTTAGAAAACGTCATTCTCTCAGTCTGAGAACATCAGTTTGAGACAATGTTTCAGGTTAAACATAACTTTTGAAAACAGCTTTGAATAAGTTTTTCTCTTGTTTATTTCAGATGCAAATTGATATATATAGCTATATAAATCCTTTATTTGATGTTTGAAAACTGCTATTCAGAGCTTCAGCAGAATCTTGGAAAACGTCATTCTCTCAGCCTGTGAAGATCAGTTTGAGACAATATTTCAGGTTAAACATAACTTTTGAAAACAGCTTCGAATAAATGTTTCTCTTGTTTATTTCAGATGCAAATTGATATATATAGCTATATAAACCCTTTATTTGATGTTTGAAAACTGTTATTCAGAGCTCCAGCAGAATCTTGGAAAACGTCATTCTCTCAGCCTGTGAAGATCAGTTTGAGACAGTATTTCATGTTAAACATAACTTTTGAAAACAGCTTCGAATAAGTGTTTCTCTTGTTTATTTCAGATGCAAATTGATATATATAGCTATATAAACCCTTTATTTGATGTTTGAAAACTGCTATTCAGAGCTCCAGCAGAATCTTAGAAAACGTCATTCTCTCGGTCTGAGAACATCAGTTTGAGACAATATTTCAGGTTAAACATAACTTTTGAAACCAGCTTCGAATAAGTGTTTCTCTTGTTTATTTCAGATGCAAATTGATATATATAGCTATATAAGCCCTTTATTTGATGTTTGAAAACTGCTATTCAGAGCTTCAGCAGAATCTTGGAAAACGTCATTCTCTCAGCCTGTGAAGATCAGTTTGAGACAATATTTCAGGTTAAACATAACTTTTGAAAACAGCTTCGAATAAATGTTTCTCTTGTTTATTTCAGATGCAAATTGTTATATATAGCTATATAAACCCTTTATTTGATGTTTGAAAACTGCTATTCAGAGCTCCAGCAGAATCTTAGAAAACGTCATTCTCTCGGTCTGAGAACATCAGTTTGAGACAATATTTCAGGTTAAACATAACTTTTGAAAACAGCTTCGAATAAGTGTTTCTCTTGTTTATTTCAGATGCAAATTGATATATATAGCTATATAAACCCTTTATTTGATGTTTGAAAACTGCTATTCAGAGCTTCAGCAGAATCTTGGAAAACGTCATTCTCTCAGCCTGTGAAGATCAGTTTGAGACAATATTTCAGGTTAAACATAACTTTTGAAAACAGCTTCGAATAAATGTTTCTCTTGTTTATTTCAGATGCAAATTGATATATATAGCTATATAAACCCTTTATTTGATGTTTGAAAACTGCTATTCAGAGCTCCAGCAGAATCTTAGAAAACGTCATTCTCTCAGTCTGAGAACATCAGTTTGAGACAATGTTTCAGGTTAAACATAACTTTTGAAAACAGCTTTGAATAAGTTTTTCTCTTGTTTATTTCAGATGCAAATTGATATATATAGCTATATAAATCCTTTATTTGATGTTTGAAAACTGCTATTCAGAGCTTCAGCAGAATCTTGGAAAACGTCATTCTCTCAGCCTGTGAAGATCAGTTTGAGACGATATTTCAGGTTAAACATAACTTTTGAAAACAGCTTCGAATAAATGTTTCTCTTGTTTATTTCAGATGCAAATTGTTATATATAGCTATATAAACCCTTTATTTGATGTTTGAAAACTGCTATTCAGAGCTCCAGCAGAATCTTAGAAAACGTCATTCTCTCGGTCTGAGAACATCAGTTTGAGACAATATTTCAGGTTAAACATAACTTTTGAAAACAGCTTCGAATAAGTGTTTCTCTTGTTTATTTCAGATGCAAATTGATATATATAGCTATATAAACCCTTTATTTGATGTTTGAAAACTGCTATTCAGAGCTTCAGCAGAATCTTGGAAAACGTCATTCTCTCAGCCTGTGAAGATCAGTTTGAGACAATATTTCAGGTTAAACATAACTTTTGAAAACAGCTTCGAATAAATGTTTCTCTAGTTTATTTCAGATGCAAATTGATATATATAGCTATATAAACCCTTTATTTGATGTTTGAAAACTGCTATTCAGAGCTCCAGCAGAATCTTAGAAAACGTCATTCTCTCGGTCTGAGAACATCAGTTTGAGACAATATTTCAGGTTAAACATAACTTTTGAAAACAGCTTCGAATAAGTGTTTCTCTTGTTTATTTCTGATGCAAATTGATATATATAGCTATATAAACCCTTTATTTGATGTTTGAAAACTGCTATTCAGAGCTCCAGCAGAATCTTAGAAAACGTCATTCTCTCGGTCTGAGAACATCAGTTTGAGACAATATTTCAGGTTAAACATAACTTTTGAAACCAGCTTCGAATAAGTGTTTCTCTTGTTTATTTCAGATGCAAATTGATATATATAGCTATATAAGCCCTTTATTTGATGTTTGAAAACTGCTATTCAGAGCTTCAGCAGAATCTTGGAAAACGTCATTCTCTCAGCCTGTGAAGATCAGTTTGAGACAATATTTCAGGTTAAACATAACTTTTGAAAACAGCTTCGAATAAATGTTTCTCTTGTTTATTTCAGATGCAAATTGTTATATATAGCTATATAAACCCTTTATTTGATGTTTGAAAACTGCTATTCAGAGCTCCAGCAGAATCTTAGAAAACGTCATTCTCTCAGTCTGAGAACATCAGTTTGAGACAATATTTCAGGTTAAACATAACTTTTGAAAACAGCTGCGAATAAGTGTTTCTCTTGTTTATTTCAGATGCAAATTGATATATATAGCTATATAAACCCTTTATTTGATGTTTTAAAACTGTTATTCAGAGCTCCAGCAGAATCTTGGAAAACGTCATTCTCTCAGTCTGAGAAGATCAGTTTGAGACAATATTTCAGGTTAAACATAACTTTTGAAAACAGCTTCGAATAAATGTTTCTCTTGTTTATTTCAGATGCAAATTGATATATATAGCTATATAAATCCTTTATTTGATGTTTGAAAACTGCTATTCAGAGCTTCAGCAGAATCTTGGAAAACGTCATTCTCTCAGCCTGTGAAGATCAGTTTGAGACAGTATTTCATGTTAAACATAACTTTTGAAAACAGCTTCGAATAACTGTTTCTCTTGTTTATTTCAGATGCAAATTGATATATATAGCTATATAAACCCTTTATTTGATGTTTGAAAACTGCTATTCAGAGCTCCAGCAGAATCTTAGAAAACGTCATTCTCTCGGTCTGAGAACATCAGTTTGAGACAATATTTCAGGTTAAACATAACTTTTGAAAACAGCTTCGAATAAGTGTTTCTCTTGTTAATTTCTGATGCAAATTGATATATATAGCTATATAAACCCTTTATTTGATGTTTGAAAACTGCTATTCAGAGCTCCAGCAGAATCTTAGAAAACGTCATTCTCTCAGTCTGAGAACATCAGTTTGAGACAATATTTCAGGTTAAACATAACTTTTGAAAACAGCTTCGAATAAGTGTTTCTCTTGTTTATTTCAGATGCAAATTGATATATATAGCTATATAAACCCTTTATTTGATGTTTGAAAACTGCTATTCAGAGCTCCAGCAGAATCTTAGAAAACGTCATTCTCTCGGTCTGAGAACATCAGTTTGAGACAATATTTCAGGTTAAACATAACTTTTGAAAACAGCTTCGAATAAGTGTTTCTCTTGTTTATTTCTGATGCAAATTGATATATATAGCTATATAAACCCTTTATTTGATGTTTGAAAACTGCTATTCAGAGCTTCAGCAGAATCTTAGAAAACGTCATTCTCTCGGTCTGAGAACATCAGTTTGAGACAATATTTCAGGTTAAACATAACTTTTGAAAACAGCTTCGAATAAGTGTTTCTCTTGTTTATTTCAGATGCAAATTGATATATATAGCTATATAAACCCTTTATTTGATGTTTGAAAACTGCTATTCAGAGCTTCAGCAGAATCTTGGAAAACGTCATTCTCTCAGCCTGTGAAGATCAGTTTGAGACAATATTTCAGGTTAAACATAACTTTTGAAAACAGCTTCGAATAAATGTTTCTCTTGTTTATTTCAGATGCAAATTGATATATATAGCTATATAAACCCTTTATTTGATGTTTGAAAACTGCTATTCAGAGCTCCAGCAGAATCTTAGAAAACGTCATTCTCTCGGTCTGAGAACATCAGTTTGAGACAATATTTCAGGTTAAACATAAATTTTGAAAACAGCTTCGAATAAGTGTTTCTCTTGTTTATTTCAGATGCAAATTGATATATATAGCTATATAAACCCTTTATTTGATGTTTGAAAACTGCTATTCAGAGCTCCAGCAGAATCTTAGAAAACGTCATTCTCTCAGTCTGAGAACATCAGTTTGAGACAATATTTCAGGTTAAACATAACTTTTGAAAACAGCTTCGAATAAATGTTTCTCTTGTTTATTTCAGATGCAAATTGATATATATAGCTATATAAACCCTTTATTTGATGTTTGAAAACTGCTATTCAGAGCTCCAGCAGAATCTTAGAAAACGTCATTCTCTCAGTCTGAGAACATCAGTTTGAGACAATGTTTCAGGTTAAACATAACTTTTGAAAACAGCTTTGAATAAGTTTTTCTCTTGTTTATTTCAGATGCAAATTGATATATATAGCTATATAAATCCTTTATTTGATGTTTGAAAACTGCTATTCAGAGCTTCAGCAGAATCTTAGAAAACGTCATTCTCTCAGCCTGTGAAGATCAGTTTGAGACAATATTTCAGGTTAAACATAACTTTTGAAAACAGCTTCGAATAAATGTTTCTCTTGTTTATTTCAGATGCAAATTGTTATATATAGCTATATAAACCCTTTATTTGATGTTTGAAAACTGCTATTCAGAGCTCCAGCAGAATCTTAGAAAACGTCATTCTCTCGGTCTGAGAACATCAGTTTGAGACAATATTTCAGGTTAAACATAACTTTTGAAAACAGCTTCGAATAAGTGTTTCTCTTGTTTATTTCAGATGCAAATTGATATATATAGCTATATAAACCCTTTATTTGATGTTTGAAAACTGCTATTCAGAGCTTCAGCAGAATCTTGGAAAACGTCATTCTCTCAGCCTGTGAAGATCAGTTTGAGACAATATTTCAGGTTAAACATAACTTTTGAAAACAGCTTCGAATAAATTTTTCTCTTGTTTATTTCAGATGCAAATTGATATATATAGCTATATAAACCCTTTATTTGATGTTTGAAAACTGCTATTCAGAGCTCCAGCAGAATCTTAGAAAACGTCATTCTCTCGGTCTGAGAACATCAGTTTGAGACAATATTTCAGGTTAAACATAAATTTTGAAAACAGCTTCGAATAAGTGTTTCTCTTGTTTATTTCAGATGCAAATTGATATATATAGCTATATAAACCCTTTATTTGATGTTTGAAAACTGCTATTCAGAGCTCCAGCAGAATCTTAGAAAACGTCATTCTCTCAGTCTGAGAACATCAGTTTGAGACAATATTTCAGGTTAAACATAACTTTTGAAAACAGCTTCGAATAAATGTTTCTCTTGTTTATTTCAGATGCAAATTGATATATATAGCTATATAAACCCTTTATTTGATGTTTGAAAACTGCTATTCAGAGCTCCAGCAGAATCTTAGAAAACGTCATTCTCTCAGTCTGAGAACATCAGTTTGAGACAATGTTTCAGGTTAAACATAACTTTTGAAAACAGCTTTGAATAAGTTTTTCTCTTGTTTATTTCAGATGCAAATTGATATATATAGCTATATAAATCCTTTATTTGATGTTTGAAAACTGCTATTCAGAGCTTCAGCAGAATCTTGGAAAACGTCATTCTCTCAGCCTGTGAAGATCAGTTTGAGACAATATTTCAGGTTAAACATAACTTTTGAAAACAGCTTCGAATAAATGTTTCTCTTGTTTATTTCAGATGCAAATTGATATATATAGCTATATAAACCCTTTATTTGATGTTTGAAAACTGTTATTCAGAGCTCCAGCAGAATCTTGGAAAACGTCATTCTCTCAGCCTGTGAAGATCAGTTTGAGACAGTATTTCATGTTAAACATAACTTTTGAAAACAGCTTCGAATAAGTGTTTCTCTTGTTTATTTCAGATGCAAATTGATATATATAGCTATATAAACCCTTTATTTGATGTTTGAAAACTGCTATTCAGAGCTCCAGCAGAATCTTAGAAAACGTCATTCTCTCGGTCTGAGAACATCAGTTTGAGACAATATTTCAGGTTAAACATAACTTTTGAAACCAGCTTCGAATAAGTGTTTCTCTTGTTTATTTCAGATGCAAATTGATATATATAGCTATATAAGCCCTTTATTTGATGTTTGAAAACTGCTATTCAGAGCTTCAGCAGAATCTTGGAAAACGTCATTCTCTCAGCCTGTGAAGATCAGTTTGAGACAATATTTCAGGTTAAACATAACTTTTGAAAACAGCTTCGAATAAATGTTTCTCTTGTTTATTTCAGATGCAAATTGTTATATATAGCTATATAAACCCTTTATTTGATGTTTGAAAACTGCTATTCAGAGCTCCAGCAGAATCTTAGAAAACGTCATTCTCTCGGTCTGAGAACATCAGTTTGAGACAATATTTCAGGTTAAACATAACTTTTGAAAACAGCTTCGAATAAGTGTTTCTCTTGTTTATTTCAGATGCAAATTGATATATATAGCTATATAAACCCTTTATTTGATGTTTGAAAACTGCTATTCAGAGCTTCAGCAGAATCTTGGAAAACGTCATTCTCTCAGCCTGTGAAGATCAGTTTGAGACAATATTTCAGGTTAAACATAACTTTTGAAAACAGCTTCGAATAAATGTTTCTCTTGTTTATTTCAGATGCAAATTGATATATATAGCTATATAAACCCTTTATTTGATGTTTGAAAACTGCTATTCAGAGCTCCAGCAGAATCTTAGAAAACGTCATTCTCTCAGTCTGAGAACATCAGTTTGAGACAATGTTTCAGGTTAAACATAACTTTTGAAAACAGCTTTGAATAAGTTTTTCTCTTGTTTATTTCAGATGCAAATTGATATATATAGCTATATAAATCCTTTATTTGATGTTTGAAAACTGCTATTCAGAGCTTCAGCAGAATCTTGGAAAACGTCATTCTCTCAGCCTGTGAAGATCAGTTTGAGACGATATTTCAGGTTAAACATAACTTTTGAAAACAGCTTCGAATAAATGTTTCTCTTGTTTATTTCAGATGCAAATTGTTATATATAGCTATATAAACCCTTTATTTGATGTTTGAAAACTGCTATTCAGAGCTCCAGCAGAATCTTAGAAAACGTCATTCTCTCGGTCTGAGAACATCAGTTTGAGACAATATTTCAGGTTAAACATAACTTTTGAAAACAGCTTCGAATAAGTGTTTCTCTTGTTTATTTCAGATGCAAATTGATATATATAGCTATATAAACCCTTTATTTGATGTTTGAAAACTGCTATTCAGAGCTTCAGCAGAATCTTGGAAAACGTCATTCTCTCAGCCTGTGAAGATCAGTTTGAGACAATATTTCAGGTTAAACATAACTTTTGAAAACAGCTTCGAATAAATGTTTCTCTAGTTTATTTCAGATGCAAATTGATATATATAGCTATATAAACCCTTTATTTGATGTTTGAAAACTGCTATTCAGAGCTCCAGCAGAATCTTAGAAAACGTCATTCTCTCGGTCTGAGAACATCAGTTTGAGACAATATTTCAGGTTAAACATAAATTTTGAAAACAGCTTCGAATAAGTGTTTCTCTTGTTTATTTCAGATGCAAATTGATATATATAGCTATATAAACCCTTTATTTGATGTTTTAAAACTGTTATTCAGAGCTCCAGCAGAATCTTGGAAAACGTCATTCTCTCAGTCTGAGAAGATCAGTTTGAGACAATATTTCAGGTTAAACATAACTTTTGAAAACAGCTTCGAATAAATGTTTCTCTTGTTTATTTCAGATGCAAATTGATATATATAGCTATATAAATCCTTTATTTGATGTTTGAAAACTGCTATTCAGAGCTTCAGCAGAATCTTGGAAAACGTCATTCTCTCAGCCTGTGAAGATCAGTTTGAGACAGTATTTCATGTTAAACATAACTTTTGAAAACAGCTTCGAATAACTGTTTCTCTTGTTTATTTCAGATGCAAATTGATATATATAGCTATATAAACCCTTTATTTGATGTTTGAAAACTGCTATTCAGAGCTCCAGCAGAATCTTAGAAAACGTCATTCTCTCGGTCTGAGAACATCAGTTTGAGACAATATTTCAGGTTAAACATAACTTTTGAAAACAGCTTCGAATAAGTGTTTCTCTTGTTTATTTCAGATGCAAATTGATATATATAGCTATATAAACCCTTTATTTGATGTTTGAAAACTGCTATTCAGAGCTCCAGCAGAATCTTGGAAAACGTCATTCTCTCAGTCTGAGAAGATCAGTTTGAGACAATATTTCAGGTTAAACATAACTTTTGAAAACAGCTTCGAATAAGTGTTTCTCTTGTTTATTTTAGATGAAAATTGATATATATAGCTATATCAACCCTTTATTTGATGTTTGAAAACGGTTATTCAGAGCTCCAGCAGAATCTTGGAAAACGTCATTCTCTCAGTCTGAGAACATCAGTTTGAGACAATGTTTCAGGTTAAACATAACTTATGAAAACAGCTTTGAATAAGTTTTTTTCTTGTTTATTTCAGATGCAAATTGATATATATAGCTATATAAACCCTTTATTTGATGTTTGAAAACTGCTATACAGAGCTCCAGCAGAATCTTAGAAAACGTCATTCTCTCAGTCTCAGAACATCAATTTGAGACAATATTTCAGGTTAAACATAACTTTTGAAAACAGCTTGGAATAAATGTTTCTCTTGTTTATTTCAGATGCAAGTTGATATATATAGCTATATAAACCCTTTATTTGATGTTTGAAAACTGCTATTCAGAGCTCCAGCAGAATCTTAGAAAACGCCATTCTCTCAGTCTGAGAACATCAGTTTGAGACAATCTTTCAGGTTAAACATAACTTTTGAAAACAGCTTTGAATATGTTTTTCTCTTGTTTATTTCAGATGCAAATTGATATATATAGCTATATAAACCCTTTATTTGATGTTTGAAAACTGTTATTCAGAGCTCCAGCAGCATCTTAGCCCGCGTTCACTACTTCCAAGACTGTGAAAACATTCTGAGACTCGCTCGGACTAGACAACGCAATGCTGTATCTACAAGACCGTTCTGGTGGACCTGTCAATCAAATTCAAAGGAGAAGACATGGTGGTGTTTGGTTTGTGCACCAGGTAGGGTGCTTGGGGGAATTGCATTGTGGAAAAAAAAAGAGAAATGTTGATAAAAAAGAAGAACCACAAGGTGGCGGGATTGGACATCAAATACATCTCAGTCTGAATACATCACATTTAGAGAAGGTCTCACTTAAACATATCCTTTGAAAACAGCTTCGAATAAGTGTTTCTCTTGTTTATTTCAGATGCAAATTGATATATATAGCTATATAAACCCTTTATTTGATGTTTGAAAACTGCTATTCAGAGCTCCAGCAGAATCTTAGAAAACGTCATTCTCTCAGTCTGAGAACATCAGTTTGAGACAATATTTCAGGTTAACCATAACTTTTGAAAACAGCTTCGAATAAGTGTTTCTCTTGTTTATTTCAGATGGCAAATGATATAATAGCTATATAAACCCTTTATTTGATGTTTGAAAACTGCTATTCAGAGCTCCAGCAGAATCTTAGAAAACGTCATTCTCTCGGTCTGAGAACATCAGTTTGAGACAATATTTCAGGTTAAACATAACTTTTGAAAACAGCTTCGAATAAGTGTTTCTCTTGTTTATTTCAGATGCAAATTGATATATATAGCTATATAAACCCTTTATTTGATGTTTGAAAACTGCTATTCAGAGCTCCAGCAGAATCTTAGAAAACGTCATTCTCTCGGTCTGAGAACATCAGTTTGAGACAATATTTCAGGTTAAACATAACTTTTGAAAACAGCTTCGAATAAGTGTTTCTCTTGTTTATTTCAGATGCAAATTGATATATATAGCTATATAAACCCTTTATTTGATGTTTGAAAACTGCTATTCAGAGCTCCAGCAGAATCTTGGAAAACGTCATTCTCTCAGTCTGAGAACATCAGTTTGAGACAGTATTTCATGTTAAACATAACTTTTGAAAACAGCTTCGAATAAGTGTTTCTCTTGTTTATTTTAGATGCAAATTGATATATATAGCTATATAAACCCTTTAGTTGATGTTTGAAAACTGCTATTCAGAGCTTCAGCAGAATCTTGGAAAACGTCATTCTCTCAGCCTGTGAAGATCAGTTTGAGACAATATTTCAGGTTAAACATAACTTTTGAAAACAGCTTCGAATAAATGTTTCTCTTGTTTATTTCAGATGCAAATTGTTATATATAGCTATATAAACCCTTTATTTGATGTTTGAAAACTGCTATTCAGAGCTCCAGCAGAATCTTAGAAAACGTCATTCTCTCGGTCTGAGAACATCAGTTTGAGACAATATTTCAGGTTAAACATAACTTTTGAAAACAGCTTCGAATAAGTGTTTCTCTTGTTTATTTCAGATGCAAATTGATATATATAGCTATATAAACCCTTTATTTGATGTTTGAAAACTGCTATTCAGAGCTTCAGCAGAATCTTGGAAAACGTCATTCTCTCAGCCTGTGAAGATCAGTTTGAGACAATATTTCAGGTTAAACATAACTTTTGAAAACAGCTTCGAATAAATGTTTCTCTTGTTTATTTCAGATGCAAATTGTTATATATAGCTATATAAACCCTTTATTTGATGTTTGAAAACTGCTATTCAGAGCTCCAGCAGAATCTTAGAAAACGTCATTCTCTCGGTCTGAGAACATCAGTTTGAGACAATATTTCAGGTTAAACATAACTTTTGAAAACAGCTTCAAATAAGTGTTTCTCTTGTTTATTTCAGATGCAAATTGATATATATAGCTATATAAACCCTTTATTTGATGTTTGAAAACTGCTATTCAGAGCTCCAGCAGAATCTTAGAAAACGTCATTCTCTCAGTCTGAGAACATCAGTTTGAGACAATATTTCAGGTTAAACATAACTTTTGAAAACAGCTTCGAATAAGTGTTTCTCTTGTTTATTTCAGATGCAAATTGATATATATAGCTATATAAACCCTTTAGTTGATGTTTGAAAACTGCTATTCAGAGCTTCAGCAGAATCTTGGAAAACGTCATTCTCTCAGCCTGTGAAGATCAGTTTGAGACAATATTTCAGGTTAAACATAACTTTTGAAAACTGCTTCGAATAAATGTTTCTCTTGTTTATTTCAGATGCAAATTGTTATATATAGCTATATAAACCCTTTATTTGATGTTTGAAAACTGCTATTCAGAGCTCCAGCAGAATCTTAGAAAACGTCATTCTCTCGGTCTGAGAACATCAGTTTGAGACAATATTTCAGGTTAAACATAACTTTTGAAAACAGCTTTGAATAAGTGTTTCTCTTGTTTATTTCAGATGCAAATTGATATATATAGCTATATAAACCCTTTATTTGATGTTTGAAAACTGCTATTCAGAGCTCCAGCAGAATCTTGGAAAACGTCATTCTCTCAGTCTGAGAACATCAGTTTGAGACAGTATTTCATGTTAAACATAACTTTTGAAAACAGCTTCGAATAAGTGTTTCTCTTGTTTATTTCAGATGCAAATTGATATATATAGCTATATAAACCCTTTAGTTGATGTTTGAAAACTGCTATTCAGAGCTTCAGCAGAATCTTGGAAAACGTCATTCTCTCAGCCTGTGAAGATCAGTTTGAGACAATATTTCAGGTTAAACATAACTTTTGAAAACAGCTTCGAATAAATGTTTCTCTTGTTTATTTCAGATGCAAATTGTTATATATAGCTATATAAACCCTTTATTTGATGTTTGAAAACTGCTATTCAGAGCTCCAGCAGAATCTTAGAAAACGTCATTCTCTCGGTCTGAGAACATCAGTTTGAGACAATATTTCAGGTTAAACATAACTTTTGAAAACAGCTTCGAATAAGTGTTTCTCTTGTTTATTTCAGATGCAAATTGATATATATAGCTATATAAACCCTTTATTTGATGTTTGAAAACTGCTATTCAGAGCTTCAGCAGAATCTTAGAAAACGTCATTCTCTCAGTCTGAGAACATCAGTTTGAGACAATATTTCAGGTTAAACATAACTTTTGAAAACAGCTTTGAATAAGTTTTTCTCTTGTTTATTTCAGATGCAAATTGATATATATAGCTATATAAATCCTTTATTTGATGTTTGAAAACTGCTATTCAGAGCTCCAGCAGAATTTTAGAAAACGTCATTCTCTCAGTCTGAGAACATCAGTTTGAGACAATATTTCAGGTTAAACATAACTTTTGAAAACAGCTTCGAATAAGTGTTTCTCTTGTTTATTTCAGATGCAAATTGATATATATAGCTATATAAACCCTTTATTTGATGTTTTAAAACTGTTATTCAGAGCTCCAGCAGAATCTTGGAAAACGTCATTCTCTCAGTCTGAGAAGATCAGTTTGAGACAATATTTCAGGTTAAACATAACTTTTGAAAACAGCTTCGAATAAATGTTTCTCTTGTTTATTTCAGATACAAATTGATATATATAGCTATATCAACCCTTTATTTGATGTTTGAAAACGGTTATTCAGAGCTCCAGCAGAATCTTGGAAAACGTCATTCTCTCAGTCTGAGAAGATCAGTTTGAGACAATATTTCAGGTTAAACATAACTTTTGAAAACAGCTTCGAATAAGTGTTTCTCTTGTTTATTTCAGATGCAAATTGATATATATAGCTATATAAACCCTTTATTTGATGTTTGAAAACTGCTATTCAGAGCTCCAGCAGAATCTTAGAAAACGTCATTCTCTCAGTCTGAGAACATCAGTTTGAGACAATATTTCAGGTTAAACATAACTTTTGAAAACAGCTTCGAATAAGTGTTTCTCTTGTTTATTTCAGATGCAAATTGATATATATAGCTATATAAACCCTTTATTTGATGTTTGAAAACTGCTATTCAGAGCTCCAGCAGAATCTTAGAAAACGTCATTCTCTCAGTCTGAGAACATCAGTTTGAGACAATATTTCAGGTTAAACATAACTTTTGAAAACAGCTTCGAATAAGTGTTTCTCTTGTTTATTTCAGATGCAAATTGATATATATAGCTATATAAACCCTTTATTTGATGTTTTAAAACTGTTATTCAGAGCTCCAGCAGAATCTTGGAAAACGTCATTCTCTCAGTCTGAGAAGATCAGTTTGAGACAATATTTCAGGTTAAACATAACTTTTGAAAACAGCTTCGAATAAATGTTTCTCTTGTTTATTTCAGATGCAAATTGATATATATAGCTATATCAACCCTTTATTTGATGTTTGAAAACGGTTATTCAGAGCTCCAGCAGAATCTTGGAAAACGTCATTCTCTCAGTCTGAGAAGATCAGTTTGAGACAATATTTCAGGTTAAACATAACTTTTGAAAACAGCTTTGAATAAGTGTTTCTCTTGTTTATTTCAGATGCAAATTGATATATATAGCTATATAAACCCTTTATTTGATGTTTGAAAACTGCTATTCAGAGCTCCAGCAGAATCTTGGAAAACGTCATTCTCTCAGTCTGTGAAGATCAGTTTGAGACAATATTTCAGGTTAAACATAACTTTTGAAAACAGCTTCGAATAAATGTTTCTCTTGTTTATTTCAGATGCAAATTGTTATATATAGCTATATAAACCCTTTATTTGATGTTTGAAAACTGCTATTCAGAGCTCCAGCAGAATCTTAGAAAACGTCATTCTCTCGGTCTGAGAACATCAGTTTGAGACAATATTTCAGGTTAAACATAACTTTTGAAAACAGCTTCGAATAAGTGTTTCTCTTGTTTATTTCAGATGCAAATTGATATATATAGCTATATAAACCCTTTATTTGATGTTTGAAAACTGCTATTCAGAGCTCCAGCAGAATCTTGGAAAACGTCATTCTCAGTCTGAGAACATCAGTTTGAGACAGTATTTCATGTTAAACATAACTTTTGAAAACAGCTTCGAATAAGTGTTTCTCTTGTTTATTTCAGATGCAAATTGATATATATAGCTATATAAACCCTTTAGTTGATGTTTGAAAACTGCTATTCAGAGCTTCAGCAGAATCTTGGAAAATGTCATTCTCTCAGCCTGTGAAGATCAGTTTGAGACAATATTTCAGGTTAAACATAACTTTTGAAAACAGCTTCGAATAAATGTTTCTCTTGTTTATTTCAGATGCAAATTGTTATATATAGCTATATAAACCCTTTATTTGATGTTTGAAAACTGCTATTCAGAGCTCCAGCAGAATCTTAGAAAACGTCATTCTCTCGGTCTGAGAACATCAGTTTGAGACAATATTTCAGGTTAAACATAACTTTTGAAAACAGCTTCGAATAAGTGTTTCTCTTGTTTATTTCAGATGCAAATTGATATATATAGCTATATAAACCCTTTATTTGATGTTTGAAAACTGCTATTCAGAGCTTCAGCAGAATCTTAGAAAACGTCATTCTCTCAGTCTGAGAACATCAGTTTGAGACAATATTTCAGGTTAAACATAACTTTTGAAAACAGCTTCGAATAAATGTTTCTCTTGTTTATTTCAGATGCAAATTGTTATATATAGCTATATAAACCCTTTATTTGATGTTTGAAAACTGCTATTCAGAGCTCCAGCAGAATCTTAGAAAACGTCATTCTCTCGGTCTGAGAACATCAGTTTGAGACAATATTTCAGGTTAAACATAACTTTTGAAAACAGCTTCGAATAAGTGTTTCTCTTGTTTATTTCAGATGCAAATTGATATATATAGCTATATAAACCCTTTATTTGATGTTTGAAAACTGCTATTCAGAGCTCCAGCAGAATCTTGGAAAACGTCATTCTCAGTCTGAGAACATCAGTTTGAGACAGTATTTCATGTTAAACATAACTTTTGAAAACAGCTTCGAATAAGTGTTTCTCTTGTTTATTTCAGATGCAAATTGATATATATAGCTATATAAACCCTTTAGTTGATGTTTGAAAACTGCTATTCAGAGCTTCAGCAGAATCTTGGAAAATGTCATTCTCTCAGCCTGTGAAGATCAGTTTGAGACAATATTTCAGGTTAAACATAACTTTTGAAAACAGCTTCGAATAAATGTTTCTCTTGTTTATTTCAGATGCAAATTGTTATATATAGCTATATAAACCCTTTATTTGATGTTTGAAAACTGCTATTCAGAGCTCCAGCAGAATCTTAGAAAACGTCATTCTCTCGGTCTGAGAACATCAGTTTGAGACAATATTTCAGGTTAAACATAACTTTTGAAAACAGCTTCGAATAAGTGTTTCTCTTGTTTATTTCAGATGCAAATTGATATATATAGCTATATAAACCCTTTATTTGATGTTTGAAAACTGCTATTCAGAGCTTCAGCAGAATCTTAGAAAACGTCATTCTCTCAGTCTGAGAACATCAGTTTGAGACAATATTTCAGGTTAAACATAACTTTTGAAAACAGCTTCGAATAAATGTTTCTCTTGTTTATTTCAGATGCAAATTGTTATATATAGCTATATAAACCCTTTATTTGATGTTTGAAAACTGCTATTCAGAGCTCCAGCAGAATCTTAGAAAACGTCATTCTCTCAGTCTGAGAACATCAGTTTGAGACAATATTTCAGGTTAAAAATAACTTTTGAAAACAGCTTTGAATATGTTTTTCTCTTGTTTATTTCAGATGCAAATTGATATATATAGCTATATAAACCCTTTATTTGATGTTTGAAAACTGCTATTCAGAGCTTCAGCAGAATCTTGGAAAACATCATTCTCTCAGCCTGTGAAGATCAGTTTGAGAAAATATTTCAGGTTAAACATAACTTTTGAAAACAGCTTCGAATAAGTGTTTCTCTTGTTTATTTCAGATGCAAATTGTTATATATAGCTATATAAACCCTTTATTTGATGTTTGAAAACTGCTATTCAGAGCTCCAGCAGAATCTTAGAAAACGTCATTCTCTCGGTCTGAGAACATCAGTTTGAGACAATATTTCAGGTTAAACATAACTTTTGAAAACAGCTTCGAATAAGTGTTTCTCTTGTTTATTTCAGATGCAAATTGATATATATAGCTATATAAACCCTTTATTTGATGTTTGAAAACTGCTATTCAGAGCTTCAGCAGAATCTTGGAAAACGTCATTCTCTCAGCCTGTGAAGATCAGTTTGAGACAATATTTCAGGTTAAACATAACTTTTGAAAACAGCTTCGAATAAATGTTTCTCTTGTTTATTTCAGATGCAAATTGTTATATATAGCTATATAAACCCTTTATTTGATGTTTGAAAACTGCTATTCAGAGCTCCAGCAGAATCTTAGAAAACGTCATTCTCTCGGTCTGAGAACATCAGTTTGAGACAATATTTCAGGTTAAACATAACTTTTGAAAACAGCTTCGAATAAGTGTTTCTCTTGTTTATTTAAGATGCAAATTGATATATATAGCTATATAAACCCTTTATTTGATGTTTGAAAACTGCTATTCAGAGCTCCAGCAGAATCTTAGAAAACGTCATTCTCTCGGTCTGAGAACATCAGTTTGAGACAATATTTCAGGTTAAACATAACTTTTGAAAACAGCTTCGAATAAGTGTTTCTCTTGTTTATTTCAGATGCAAATTGATATATATAGCTATATAAACCCTTTATTTGATGTTTGAAAACTGCTATTCAGAGCTCCAGCAGAATCTTGGAAAACGTCATTCTCTCAGTCTGAGAACATCAGTTTGAGACAGTATTTCATGTTAAACATAACTTTTGAAAACAGCTTCGAATAATTGTTTCTCTTGTTTATTTCAGATGCAAATTGATATATATAGCTATATAAACCCTTTAGTTGATGTTTGAAAACTGCTATTCAGAGCTCCAGCAGAATCTTAGAAAACGTCATTCTCTCGGTCTGAGAACATCAGTTTGAGACAATATTTCAGGTTAAACATAACTTTTGAAAACAGCTTCGAATAAGTGTTTCTCTTGTTTATTTCAGATGCAAATTGATATATATAGCTATATAAACCCTTTATTTGATGTTTGAAAACTGCTATTCAGAGCTCCAGCAGAATCTTGGAAAACGTCATTCTCTCAGCCTGTGAAGATCAGTTTGAGACAATATTTCAGGTTAAACATAACTTTTGAAAACAGCTTCGAATAAATGTTTCTCTTGTTTATTTCAGATGCAAATTGTTATATATAGCTATATAAACCCTTTATTTGATGTTTGAAAACTGCTATTCAGAGCTCCAGCAGAATCTTAGAAAACGTCATTCTCTCGGTCTGAGAACATCAGTTTGAGACAATATTTCAGGTTAAACATAACTTTTGAAAACAGCTTCGAATAAGTGTTTCTCTTGTTTATTTCAGATGCAAATTGATATATATAGCTATATAAACCCTTTATTTGATGTTTGAAAACTGCTATTCAGAGCTTCAGCAGAATCTTGGAAAACGTCATTCTCTCAGCCTGTGAAGATCCGTTTGAGACAATATTTCAGGTTAAACATAACTTTTGAAAACAGCTTCAAATAAATGTTTCTCTTGTTTATTTCAGATGCAAATTGTTATATATAGCTATATAAACCCTTTATTTGATGTTTGAAAACTGCTATTCAGAGCTCCAGCAGAATCTTAGAAAACGTCATTCTCTCGGTCTGAGAACATCAGTTTGAGACAATATTTCAGGTTAAACATAACTTTTGAAAACAGCTTCGAATAAGTGTTTCTCTTGTTTATTTCAGATGCAAATTGATATATATAGCTATATAAACCCTTTATTTGATGTTTGAAAACTGCTATTCAGAGCTCCAGCAGAATCTTAGGAAACGTCATTCTCTCAGTGTGAGAACATCAGTTTGAGACAATATTTCAGGTTAAACATAACTTTTGAAAACAGCTTCGAATAAGTGTTTCTCTTGTTTATTTCAGATGCAAATTGATATATATAGCTATATAAACCCTTTATTTGATGTTTGAAAACTGCTATTCAGAGCTCCAGCAGAATCTTAGAAAACGTCATTCTCTCAGTCTGAGAACATCAGTTTGAGACAATATTTCAGGTTAAACATAACTTTTGAAAACAGCTTCGAATAAGTGTTTCTCTTGTTTATTTCAGATGCAAATTGATATATATAGCTATATAAACCCTTTATTTGATGTTTTAAAACTGTTATTCAGAGCTCCAGCAGAATCTTGGAAAACGTCATTCTCTCAGTCTGAGAAGATCAGTTTGAGACAATATTTCAGGTTAAACATAACTTTTGAAAACAGCTTCGAATAAATGTTTCTCTTGTTTATTTCAGATGCAAATTGATATATATAGCTATATCAACCCTTTATTTGATGTTTGAAAACGGTTATTCAGAGCTCCAGCAGAATCTTGGAAAACGTCATTCTCTCAGTCTGAGAAGATCAGTTTGAGACAATATTTCAGGTTAAACATAACTTTTGAAAACAGCTTCGAATAAATGTTTCTCTTGTTTATTTCAGATGCAAATTGTTATATATAGCTATATAAACCCTTTATTTGATGTTTGAAAACTGCTATTCAGAGCTCCAGCAGAATCTTAGAAAACGTCATTCTCTCAGTCTGAGAACATCAGTTTGAGACAATATTTCAGGTTAAACATAACTTTTGAAAACAGCTTCGAATAAGTGTTTTTCTTGTTTATTTCAGATGCAAATTGATATATATAGCTATATAAACCCTTTATTTGATGTTTGAAAACTGCTATTCAGAGCTCCAGCAGAATCTTGGAAAACTTCATTCTCTTAGTCTGAGAACATCAGTTTGAGACAATATTTCAGGTTAAACATAACTTTTGAAAACAGCTTCGAATAAGTGTTTCTCTTGTTTATTTCAGATGCAAATTGATATATATAGTTATATAAACCCTTTATTTGATGTTTGAAAACTGTTATTCAGAGCTCCAGCAGAATCTTGGAAAACGTCATTCTCTCAGTCTGAGAACATCAGTTTGAGACAGTATTTCATGTTAAACATAACTTTTGAAAACAGCTTTGAATAAGTGTTTCTCTTGTTTATTTCAGATGCAAATTGATATATATAGCTATATAAACCCTTTATTTGATGTTTGAAAACTGCTATTCAGAGCTTCAGCAGAATCTTGGAAAACGTCATTCTCTCAGCCTGTGAAGATCAGTTTGAGACAATATTTCAGGTTAAACATAACTTTTGAAAACAGCTTCGAATAAATGTTTCTCTTGTTTATTTCAGATGCAAATTGTTATATATAGCTATATAAACCCTTTATTTGATGTTTGAAAACTGCTATTCAGAGCTCCAGCAGAATCTTAGAAAACGTCATTCTCTCGGTCTGAGAACATCAGTTTGAGACAATATTTCAGGTTAAACATAACTTTTGAAAACAGCTTCGAATAAGTGTTTCTCTTGTTTATTTCAGATGCAAATTGATATATATAGCTATATAAACCCTTTATTTGATGTTTGAAAACTGCTATTCAGAGCTCCAGCAGAATCTTGGAAAACGTCATTCTCAGTCTGAGAACATCAGTTTGAGACAGTATTTCATGTTAAACATAACTTTTGAAAACAGCTTCGAATAAGTGTTTCTCTTGTTTATTTCAGATGCAAATTGATATATATAGCTATATAAACCCTTTAGTTGATGTTTGAAAACTGCTATTCAGAGCTTCAGCAGAATCTTGTAAAACGTCATTCTCTCAGCCTGTGAAGATCAGTTTGAGACAATATTTCAGGTTAAACATAACTTTTGAAAACAGCTTCGAATAAGTGTTTCTCTTGTTTATTTCAGATGCAAATTGTTATATATAGCTATATAAACCCTTTATTTGATGTTTGAAAACTGCTATTCAGAGCTCCAGCAGAATCTTAGAAAACGTCATTCTCTCGGTCTGAGAACATCAGTTTGAGACAATATTTCAGGTTAAACATAACTTTTGAAAACAGCTTCGAATAAGTGTTTCTCTTGTTTATTTCAGATGCAAATTGATATATATAGCTATATAAACCCTTTATTTGATGTTTGAAAACTGCTATTCAGAGCTCCAGCAGAATCTTAGAAAACGTCATTCTCTCAGTCTGAGAACATCAGTTTGAGACAATATTTCAGGTTAAACATAACTTTTGAAAACAGCTTCGAATAAGTGTTTCTCTTGTTTATTTCAGATGCAAATTGATATATATAGCTATATAAACCCTTTATTTGATGTTTGAAAACTGCTATTCAGAGCTCCAGCAGAATCTTGGAAAACGTCATTCTCTCAGTCTGAGAACATCAGTTTGAGACAGTATTTCATGTTAAACATAACTTTTGAAAACAGCTTCGAATAAGTGTTTCTCTTGTTTATTTCAGATGCAAATTGATATATATAGCTATATAAACCCTTTAGTTGATGTTTGAAAACTGCTATTCAGAGCTTCAGCAGAATCTTGGAAAACGTCATTCTCTCAGCCTGTGAAGATCAGTTTGAGACAATATTTCAGGTTAAACATAACTTTTGAAAACAGCTTCGAATAAATGTTTCTCTTGTTTATTTCAGATGCAAATTGTTATATATAGCTATATAAACCCTTTATTTGATGTTTGAAAACTGCTATTCAGAGCTCCAGCAGAATCTTAGAAAACGTCATTCTCTCGGTCTGAGAACATCAGTTTGAGACAATATTTCAGGTTAAACATAACTTTTGAAAACAGCTTCGAATAAGTGTTTCTCTTGTTTATTTCAGATGCAAATTGATATATATAGCTATATAAACCCTTTATTTGATGTTTGAAAACTGCTATTCAGAGCTTCAGCAGAATCTTGGAAAACGTCATTCTCTCAGCCTGTGAAGATCAGTTTGAGACAATATTTCAGGTTAAACATAACTTTTGAAAACAGCTTCGAATAAGTGTTTCTCTTGTTTATTTCAGATGCAAATTGATATATATAGCTATATAAACCCTTTATTTGATGTTTGAAAACTGCTATTCAGAGCTCCAGCAGAATCTTGGAAAACGTCATTCTCAGTCTGAGAACATCAGTTTGAGACAGTATTTCATGTTAAACATAACTTTTGAAAACAGCTTCGAATAAGTGTTTCTCTTGTTTATTTCAGATGCAAATTGATATATATAGCTATATAAACCCTTTATTTGATGTTTGAAAACTGCTATTCAGAGCTTCAGCAGAATCTTGGAAAACGTCATTCTCTCGGTCTGAGAACATCAGTTTGAGACAATATTTCAGGTTAAACATAACTTTTGAAAACAGCTTTGAATAAGTGTTTCTCTTGTTTATTTCAGATGCAAATTGATATATATAGCTATATAAACCCTTTATTTGATGTTTTAAAACTGTTATTCAGAGCTCCAGCAGAATCTTGGAAAACGTCATTCTCTCAGTCTGAGAACATCAGTTTGAGACAATATTTCAGGTTAAACATAACTTTTGAAAACAGCTTCGAATAAATGTTTCTCTTGTTTATTTCAGATGCAAATTGATATATATAGCTATATAAACCCTTTATTTGATGTTTGAAAACTGCTATTCAGAGCTCCAGCAGAATCTTAGAAAACGTCATTCTCTCGGTCTGAGAACATCAGTTTGAGACAATATTTCAGGTTAAACATAACTTTTGAAAACAGCTTCGAATAAGTGTTTCTCTTGTTTATTTCAGATGCAAATTGATATATATAGTTATATAAACCCTTTATTTGATGTTTGAAAACTGTTATTCAGAGCTCCAGCAGAATCTTGGAAAACGTCATTCTCTCAGTCTGAGAACATCAGTTTGAGACAGTATTTCATGTTAAACATAACTTTTGAAAACAGCTTTGAATAAGTGTTTCTCTTGTTTATTTCAGATGCAAATTGATATATATAGCTATATAAACCCTTTATTTGATGTTTTAAAACTGTTATTCAGAGCTCCAGCAGAATCTTGGAAAACGTCATTCTCTCAGTCTGAGAACATCAGTTTGAGACAATATTTCAGGTTAAACATAACTTTTGAAAACAGCTTCGAATAAATGTTTCTCTTATTTATTTCAGATGCAAATTGTTATATATAGCTATATAAACCCTTTATTTGATGTTTGAAAACTGCTATTCAGAGCTCCAGCAGAATCTTAGAAAACGTCATTCTCTCGGTCTGAGAACATCAGTTTGAGACAATATTTCAGGTTAAACATAACTTTTGAAAACAGCCTCGAATAAGTGTTTCTCTTATTTATTTCAGATGCAAATTGATATATATAGCTATATAAACCCTTTATTTGATGTTTGAAAACTGCTATTCAGAGCTTCAGCAGAATCTTGGAAAACGTCATTCTCTCAGCCTGTGAAGATCAGTTTGAGAAAATATTTCAGGTTAAACATAACTTTTGAAAACAGCTTCGAATAAATGTTTCTCTTGTTTATTTCAGATGCAAATTGTTATATATAGCTATATAAACCCTTTATTTGATGTTTGAAAACTGCTATTCAGAGCTCCAGCAGAATCTTAGAAAACGTCATTCTCTCAGTCTGAGAACATCAGTTTGAGACAATATTTCAGGTTAAAAATAACTTTTGAAAACAGCTTTGAATATGTTTTTCTCTTGTTTATTTCAGATGCAAATTGATATATATAGCTATATAAACCCTTTATTTGATGTTTGAAAACTGCTATTCAGAGCTTCAGCAGAATCTTGGAAAACGTCATTCTCTCAGCCTGTGAAGATCAGTTTGAGAAAATATTTCAGGTTAAACATAACTTTTGAAAACAGCTTCGAATAAATGTTTCTCTTGTTTATTTCAGATGCAAATTGTTATATATAGCTATATAAACCCTTTATTTGATGTTTGAAAACTGCTATTCAGAGCTCCAGCAGAATCTTAGAAAACGTCATTCTCTCGGTCTGAGAACATCAGTTTGAGACAATATTTCAGGTTAAACATAACTTTTGAAAACAGCTTCGAATAAGTGTTTCTCTTGTTTATTTCAGATGCAAATTGATATATATAGCTATATAAACCCTTTATTTGATGTTTGAAAACTGCTATTCAGAGCTTCAGCAGAATCTTGGAAAACGTCATTCTCTCGGTCTGAGAACATCAGTTTGAGACAATATTTCAGGTTAAACATAACTTTTGAAAACAGCTTCGAATAAGTGTTTCTCTTGTTTATTTCAGATGCAAATTGATATATATAGCTATATAAACCCTTTATTTGATGTTTGAAAACTGCTATTCAGAGCTCCAGCAGAATCTTAGAAAACGTCATTCTCTCAGTCTGAGAACATCAGTTTGAGACAATATTTCAGGTTAAACATAACTTTTGAAAACAGCTTCGAATAAGTGTTTCTCTTGTTTATTTCAGATGCAAATTGATATATATAGCTATATAAACCCTTTATTTGATGTTTGAAAACTGCTATTCAGAGCTCCAGCAGAATCTTAGAAAACGTCATTCTCTCAGTCTGAGAACATCAGTTTGAGACAATATTTCAGGTTAAACATAACTTTTGAAAACAGCTTCGAATAAGTGTTTTTCTTGTTTATTTCAGATGCAAATTGATATATATAGCTATATAAACCCTTTATTTGATGTTTGAAAACTGCTATTCAGAGCTCCAGCAGAATCTTGGAAAACTTCATTCTCTTAGTCTGAGAACATCAGTTTGAGACAATATTTCAGGTTAAACATAACTTTTGAAAACAGCTTCGAATAAGTGTTTCTCTTGTTTATTTCAGATGCAAATTGATATATATAGCTATATAAACCCTTTATTTGATGTTTGAAAACTGCTATTCAGAGCTTCAGCAGAATCTTGGAAAACGTCATTCTCTCAGCCTGTGAAGATCAGTTTGAGACAATATTTCAGGTTAAACATAACTTTTGAAAACAGCTTCGAATAAATGTTTCTCTTGTTTATTTCAGATGCAAATTGTTATATATAGCTATATAAACCCTTTATTTGATGTTTGAAAACTGCTATTCAGAGCTCCAGCAGAATCTTAGAAAACGTCATTCTCTCGGTCTGAGAACATCAGTTTGAGACAATATTTCAGGTTAAACATAACTTTTGAAAACAGCTTCGAATAAGTGTTTCTCTTGTTTATTTCAGATGCAAATTGATATATATAGCTATATAAACCCTTTATTTGATGTTTGAAAACTGCTATTCAGAGCTCCAGCAGAATCTTAGAAAACGTCATTCTCTCGGTCTGAGAACATCAGTTTGAGACAATATTTCAGGTTAAACATAACTTTTGAAAACAGCTTCGAATAAGTGTTTCTCTTGTTTATTTCAGATGCAAATTGATATATATAGCTATATAAACCCTTTATTTGATGTTTGAAAACTGCTATTCAGAGCTCCAGCAGAATCTTAGAAAACGTCATTCTCTCAGTCTGAGAACATCAGTTTGAGACAATATTTCAGGTTAAACATAACTTTTGAAAACAGCTTCGAATAAGTGTTTCTCTTGTTTATTTCAGATGCAAATTGATATATATAGCTATATAAACCCTTTATTTGATGTTTGAAAACTGCTATTCAGAGCTCCAGCAGAATCTTGGAAAACGTCATTCTCTCAGTCTGAGAACATCAGTTTGAGACAGTATTTCATGTTAAACATAACTTTTGAAAACAGCTTCGAATAAGTGTTTCTCTTGTTTATTTCAGATGCAAATTGATATATATAGCTATATAAACCCTTTAGTTGATGTTTGAAAACTGCTATTCAGAGCTTCAGCAGAATCTTGGAAAACGTCATTCTCTCAGCCTGTGAAGATCAGTTTGAGACAATATTTCAGGTTAAACATAACTTTTGAAAACAGCTTCGAATAAATGTTTCTCTTGTTTATTTCAGATGCAAATTGTTATATATAGCTATATAAACCCTTTATTTGATGTTTGAAAACTGCTATTCAGAGCTCCAGCAGAATCTTAGAAAACGTCATTCTCTCGGTCTGAGAACATCAGTTTGAGACAATATTTCAGGTTAAACATAACTTTTGAAAACAGCTTCGAATAAGTGTTTCTCTTGTTTATTTCAGATGCAAATTGATATATATAGCTATATAAACCCTTTATTTGATGTTTGAAAACTGCTATTCAGAGCTTCAGCAGAATCTTGGAAAACGTCATTCTCTCAGCCTGTGAAGATCAGTTTGAGACAATATTTCAGGTTAAACATAACTTTTGAAAACAGCTTCGAATAAATGTTTCTCTTGTTTATTTCAGATGCAAATTGTTATATATAGCTATATAAACCCTTTATTTGATGTTTGAAAACTGCTATTCAGAGCTCCAGCAGAATCTTAGAAAACGTCATTCTCTCGGTCTGAGAACATCAGTTCGAGACAATATTTCAGGTTAAACATAACTTTTGAAAACAGCTTCGAATAAGTGTTTCTCTTGTTTATTTCAGATGCAAATTGATATATATAGCTATATAAACCCTTTATTTGATGTTAGAAAACTGCTATTCAGAGCTCCAGCAGAATCTTAGAAAACGTCATTCTCTCAGTGTGAGAACATCAGTTTGAGACAATATTTCAGGTTAAACATAACTTTTGAAAACAGCTTCGAATAAGTGTTTCTCTTGTTTATTTCAGATGCAAATTGATATATATAGCTATATAAACCCTTTATTTGATGTTTGAAAACTGCTATTCAGAGCTCCAGCAGAATCTTAGAAAACGTCATTCTCTCAGTCTGAGAACATCAGTTTGAGACAATATTTCAGGTTAAACATAACTTTTGAAAACAGCTTCGAATAAGTGTTTCTCTTGTTTATTTCAGATGCAAATTGATATATATAGCTATATAAACCCTTTATTTGATGTTTTAAAACTGTTATTCAGAGCTCCAGCAGAATCTTGGAAATCGTCATTCTCTCAGTCTGAGAAGATCAGTTTGAGACAATATTTCAGGTTAAACATAACTTTTGAAAACAGCTTCGAATAAATGTTTCTCTTGTTTATTTCAGATGCAAATTGATATATATAGCTATATCAACCCTTTATTTGATGTTTGAAAACGGTTATTCAGAGCTCCAGCAGAATCTTGGAAAACGTCATTCTCTCAGTCTGAGAAGATCAGTTTGAGACAATATTTCAGGTTAAACATAACTTTTGAAAACAGCTTCGAATAAATGTTTCTCTTGTTTATTTCAGATGCAAATTGTTATATATAGCTATATAAACCCTTTATTTGATGTTTGAAAACTGCTATTCAGAGCTCCAGCAGAATCTTAGAAAACGTCATTCTCTCAGTCTGAGAACATCAGTTTGAGACAATATTTCAGGTTAAACATAACTTTTGAAAACAGCTTCGAATAAGTGTTTTTCTTGTTTATTTCAGATGCAAATTGATATATATAGCTATATAAACCCTTTATTTGATGTTTGAAAACTGCTATTCAGAGCTCCAGCAGAATCTTGGAAAACTTCATTCTCTTAGTCTGAGAACATCAGTTTGAGACAATATTTCAGGTTAAACATAACTTTTGAAAACAGCTTCGAATAAGTGTTTCTCTTGTTTATTTCAGATGCAAATTGATATATATAGTTATATAAACCCTTTATTTGATGTTTGAAAACTGTTATTCAGAGCTCCAGCAGAATCTTGGAAAACGTCATTCTCTCAGTCTGAGAACATCAGTTTGAGACAGTATTTCATGTTAAACATAACTTTTGAAAACAGCTTTGAATAAGTGTTTCTCTTGTTTATTTCAGATGCAAATTGATATATATAGCTATATAAACCCTTTATTTGATGTTTGAAAACTGCTATTCAGAGCTTCAGCAGAATCTTGGAAAACGTCATTCTCTCAGCCTGTGAAGATCAGTTTGAGACAATATTTCAGGTTAAACATAACTTTTGAAAACAGCTTCGAATAAATGTTTCTCTTGTTTATTTCAGATGCAAATTGTTATATATAGCTATATAAACCCTTTATTTGATGTTTGAAAACTGCTATTCAGAGCTCCAGCAGAATCTTAGAAAACGTCATTCTCTCGGTCTGAGAACATCAGTTTGAGACAATATTTCAGGTTAAACATAACTTTTGAAAACAGCTTCGAATAAGTGTTTCTCTTGTTTATTTCAGATGCAAATTGATATATATAGCTATATAAACCCTTTATTTGATGTTTGAAAACTGCTATTCAGAGCTCCAGCAGAATCTTAGAAAACGTCATTCTCTCAGTCTGAGAACATCAGTTTGAGACAATATTTCAGGTTAAACATAACTTTTGAAAACAGCTTCGAATAAGTGTTTCTCTTGTTTATTTCAGATGCAAATTGATATATATAGCTATATAAACCCTTTATTTGATGTTTGAAAACTGCTATTCAGAGCTCCAGCAGAATCTTGGAAAACGTCATTCTCAGTCTGAGAACATCAGTTTGAGACAGTATTTCATGTTAAACATAACTTTTGAAAACAGCTTCGAATAAGTGTTTCTCTTGTTTATTTCAGATGCAAATTGATTTATATAGCTATATAAACCCTTTAGTTGATGTTTGAAAACTGCTATTCAGAGCTTCAGCAGAATCTTGGAAAACGTCATTCTCTCAGCCTGTGAAGATCAGTTTGAGACAATATTTCAGGTTAAAACATAACTTTTGAAAACAGCTTCGAATAAATGTTTCTCTTGTTTATTTCAGATGCAAATTGTTATATATAGCTATATAAACCCTTTATTTGATGTTTGAAAACTGCTATTCAGAGCTCCAGCAGAATCTTAGAAAACGTCATTCTCTCGGTCTGAGAACATCAGTTTGAGACAATATTTCAGGTTAAACATAACTTTTGAAAACAGCTTCGAATAAGTGTTTCTCTTGTTTATTTCAGATGCAAATTGATATATATAGCTATATAAACCCTTTATTTGATGTTTGAAAACTGCTATTCAGAGCTCCAGCAGAATCTTAGAAAACGTCATTCTCTCAGTCTGAGAACATCAGTTTGAGACAATATTTCAGGTTAAACATAACTTTTGAAAACAGCTTCGAATAAGTGTTTCTCTTGTTTATTTCAGATGCAAATTGATATATATAGCTATATAAACCCTTTATTTGATGTTTGAAAACTGCTATTCAGAGCTCCAGCAGAATCTTAGAAAACGTCATTCTCTCAGTCTGAGAACATCAGTTTGAGACAATATTTCAGGTTAAACATAACTTTTGAAAACAGCTTTGAATAAGTGTTTCTCTTGTTTATTTCAGATGCAAATTGATATATATAGCTATATAAACCCTTTATTTGATGTTTGAAAACTGCTATTCAGAGCTCCAGCAGAATCTTGGAAAACTTCATTCTCTTAGTCTGAGAACATCAGTTTGAGACAATATTTCAGGTTAAACATAACTTTTGAAAACAGCTTCGAATAAGTGTTTCTCTTGTTTATTTCAGATGCAAATTGATATATATAGCTATATAAACCCTTTATTTGATGTTTGAAAACTGCTATTCAGAGCTTCAGCAGAATCTTGGAAAACGTCATTCTCTCAGCCTGTGAAGATCAGTTTGAGACAATATTTCAGGTTAAACATAACTTTTGAAAACAGCTTCGAATAAATGTTTCTCTTGTTTATTTCAGATGCAAATTGTTATATATAGCTATATAAACCCTTTATTTGATGTTTGAAAACTGCTATTCAGAGCTCCAGCAGAATCTTAGAAAACGTCATTCTCTCGGTCTGAGAACATCAGTTTGAGACAATATTTCAGGTTAAACATAACTTTTGAAAACAGCTTCGAATAAGTGTTTCTCTTGTTTATTTCAGATGCAAATTGATATATATAGCTATATAAACCCTTTATTTGATGTTTGAAAACTGCTATTCAGAGCTCCAGCAGAATCTTAGAAAACGTCATTCTCTCGGTCTGAGAACATCAGTTTGAGACAATATTTCAGGTTAAACATAACTTTTGAAACCAGCTTCGAATAAGTGTTTCTCTTGTTTATTTCAGATGCAAATTGATATATATAGCTATATAAACCCTTTATTTGATGTTTGAAAACTGCTATTCAGAGCTCCAGCAGGATCTTAGAAAACGTCATTCTCTCAGTCTGAGAACATCAGTTTGAGACAATATTTCAGGTTAAACATAACTTTTGAAAACAGCTTCGAATAAGTGTTTCTCTTGTTTATTTCAGATGCAAATTGATATATATAGCTATATAAACCCTTTATTTGATGTTTGAAAACTGCTATTCAGAGCTCCAGCAGAATCTTGGAAAACGTCATTCTCTCAGTCTGAGAACATCAGTTTGAGACAATATTTCAGGTTAAACATAACTTTTGAAAACAGCTTCGAATAAGTGTTTCTCTTGTTTATTTCAGATGCAAATTGATATATATAGCTATATAAACCCTTTATTTGATGTTTGAAAACTGCTATTCAGAGCTCCAGCAGAATCTTAGAAAACGTCATTCTCTCAGTCTGAGAACATCAGTTTGAGACAATATTTCAGGTTAAACATAACTTTTGAAAACAGCTTCGAATAAGTGTTTCTCTTGTTTATTTCAGATGCAAATTGATATATATAGCTATATAAACCCTTTATTTGATGTTTGAAAACTGCTATTCAGAGCTCCAGCAGAATCTTGGAAAACTTCATTCTCTTAGTCTGAGAACATCAGTTTGAGACAATATTTCAGGTTAAACATAACTTTTGAAAACAGCTTCGAATAAGTGTTTCTCTTGTTTATTTCAGATGCAAATTGATATATATAGCTATATAAACCCTTTATTTGATGTTTGAAAACTGCTATTCAGAGCTTCAGCAGAATCTTGGAAAACGTCATTCTCTCAGCCTGTGAAGATCAGTTTGAGACAATATTTCAGGTTAAACATAACTTTTGAAAACAGCTTCGAATAAATGTTTCTCTTGTTTATTTCAGATGCAAATTGTTATATATAGCTATATAAACCCTTTATTTGATGTTTGAAAACTGCTATTCAGAGCTCCAGCAGAATCTTAGAAAACGTCATTCTCTCGGTCTGAGAACATCAGTTTGAGACAATATTTCAGGTTAAACATAACTTTTGAAACCAGCTTCGAATAAGTGTTTCTCTTGTTTATTTCAGATGCAAATTGATATATATAGCTATATAAACCCTTTATTTGATGTTTGAAAACTGCTATTCAGAGCTCCAGCAGGATCTTAGAAAACGTCATTCTCTCAGTCTGAGAACATCAGTTTGAGACAATATTTCAGGTTAAACATAACTTTTGAAAACAGCTTCGAATAAGTGTTTCTCTTGTTTATTTCAGATGCAAATTGATATATATAGCTATATAAACCCTTTATTTGATGTTTGAAAACTGCTATTCAGAGCTCCAGCAGAATCTTGGAAAACGTCATTCTCTCAGTCTGAGAACATCAGTTTGAGACAGTATTTCATGTTAAACATAACTTTTGAAAACAGCTTCGAATAAGTGTTTCTCTTGTTTATTTCAGATGCAAATTGATATATATAGCTATATAAACCCTTTAGTTGATGTTTGAAAACTGCTATTCAGAGCTCCAGCAGAATCTTAGAAAACGTCATTCTCTCAGTCTGAGAACATCAGTTTGAGACAATATTTCAGGTTAAACATAACTTTTGAAAACAGCTTCGAATAAGTGTTTCTCTTGTTTATTTCAGATGCAAATTGATATATATAGCTATATAAACCCTTTATTTGATGTTTGAAAACTGCTATTCAGAGCTCCAGCAGAATCTTGGAAAACGTCATTCTCAGTCTGAGAACATCAGTTTGAGACAGTATTTCATGTTAAACATAACTTTTGAAAACAGCTTCGAATAAGTGTTTCTCTTGTTTATTTCAGATGCAAATTGATATATATAGCTATATAAACCCTTTAGTTGATGTTTGAAAACTGCTATTCAGAGCTTCAGCAGAATCTTGGAAAACGTCATTCTCTCAGCCTGTGAAGATCAGTTTGAGACAATATTTCAGGTTAAAACATAACTTTTGAAAACAGCTTCGAATAAATGTTTCTCTTGTTTATTTCAGATGCAAATTGTTATATATAGCTATATAAACCCTTTATTTGATGTTTGAAAACTGCTATTCAGAGCTCCAGCAGAATCTTAGAAAACGTCATTCTCTCGGTCTGAGAACATCAGTTTGAGACAATATTTCAGGTTAAACATAACTTTTGAAAACAGCTTCGAATAAGTGTTTCTCTTGTTTATTTCAGATGCAAATTGATATATATAGCTATATAAACCCTTTATTTGATGTTTGAAAACTGCTATTCAGAGCTTCAGCAGAATCTTGGAAAACGTCATTCTCTCAGCCTGTGAAGATCAGTTTGAGAAAATATTTCAGGTTAAACATAACTTTTGAAAACAGCTTCGAATAAATGTTTCTCTTGTTTATTTCAGATGCAAATTGTTATATATAGCTATATAAACCCTTTATTTGATGTTTGAAAACTGCTATTCAGAGCTCCAGCAGAATCTTAGAAAACGTCATTCTCTCGGTCTGAGAACATCAGTTTGAGACAATATTTCAGGTTAAAAATAACTTTTGAAAACAGCTTCGAATAAGTGTTTCTCTTGTTTATTTCAGATGCAAATTGATATATATAGCTATATAAACCCTTTATTTGATGTTTGAAAACTGCTATTCAGAGCTTCAGCAGAATCTTGGAAAACGTCATTCTCTCAGCCTGTGAAGATCAGTTTGAGAAAATATTTCAGGTTAAACATAACTTTTTAAAACAGCTTCGAATAAATGTTTCTCTTGTTTATTTCAGATGCAAATTGATATATATATAGCTATATAAACCCTTTATTTGATGTTTGAAAACTGCTATTCAGAGCTCCAGCAGAATCTTAGAAAACGTCATTCTCTCGGTCTGAGAACATCAGTTTGAGACAATATTTCAGGTTAAACATAACTTTTGAAAACAGCTTCGAATAAGTGTTTCTCTTGTTTATTTCAGATGCAAATTGATATATATAGCTATATAAACCCTTTATTTGATGTTTGAAAACTGCTATTCAGAGCTCCAGCAGAATCTTAGAAAACGTCATTCTCTCGGTCTGAGAACATCAGTTTGAGACAATATTTCAGGTTAAACATAACTTTTGAAACCAGCTTCGAATAAGTGTTTCTCTTGTTTATTTCAGATGCAAATTGATATATATAGCTATATAAACCCTTTATTTGATGTTTGAAAACTGCTATTCAGAGCTCCAGCAGGATCTTAGAAAACGTCATTCTCTCAGTCTGAGAACATCAGTTTGAGACAATATTTCAGGTTAAACATAACTTTTGAAAACAGCTTCGAATAAGTGTTTCTCTTGTTTATTTCAGATGCAAATTGATATATATAGCTATATAAACCCTTTATTTGATGTTTGAAAACTGCTATTCAGAGCTCCAGCAGAATCTTGGAAAACGTCATTCTCTCAGTCTGAGAACATCAGTTTGAGACAGTATTTCATGTTAAACATAACTTTTGAAAACAGCTTCGAATAAGTGTTTCTCTTGTTTATTTCAGATGCAAATTGATATATATAGCTATCTAAACCCTTTAGTTGATGTTTGAAAACTGCTATTCAGAGCTTCAGCAGAATCTTGGAAAACGTCATTCTCTCAGCCTGTGAAGATCAGTTTGAGACAATATTTCAGGTTAAACATAACTTTTGAAAACAGCTTCGAATAAATGTTTCTCTTGTTTATTTCAGATGCAAATTGTTATATATAGCTATATAAACCCTTTATTTGATGTTTGAAAACTGCTATTCAGAGCTCCAGCAGAATCTTAGAAAACGTCATTCTCTCGGTCTGAGAACATCAGTTTGAGACAATATTTCAGGTTAAACATAACTTTTGAAAACAGCTTCGAATAAATGTTTCTCTTGTTTATTTCAGATGCAAATTGTTATATATAGCTATATAAACCCTTTATTTGATGTTTGAAAACGGTTATTCAGAGCTCCAGCAGAATCTTGGAAAACGTCATTCTCTCAGTCTGAGAACATCAGTTTGAGACAATGTTTCAGGTTAAACATAACTTATGAAAACAGCTTTGAATAAGTTTTTTTCTTGTTTATTTCAGATGCAAATTGATATATATAGCTATATAAACCCTTTATTTGATGTTTGAAACTGCTATACAGAGCTCCAGCAGAATCTTAGAAAACGTCATTCTCTCAGTCTCAGAACATCAATTTGAGACAATATTTCAGGTTAAACATAACTTTTGAAAACAGCTTGGAATAAATGTTTCTCTTGTTTATTTCAGATGCAAGTTGATATATATAGCTATATAAACCCTTTATTTGATGTTTGAAAACTGCTATTCAGAGCTCCAGCAGAATCTTAGAAAACGTCATTCTCTCAGTCTGAGAACATCAGTTTGAGACAATCTTTCAGGTTAAACATAACTTTTGAAAACAGCTTTGAATATGTTTTTCTCTTGTTTATTTCAGATGCAAATTGATATATATAGCTATATAAACCCTTTATTTGATGTTTGAAAACTGTTATTCAGAGCTCCAGCAGCATCTTAGCCCGCGTTCACTACTTCCAAGACTGTGAAAACATTCTGAGACTCGCTCGGACTAGACAACGCAATGCTGTATCTACAAGACCGTTCTGGTGGACCTGTCAATCAAATTCAAAGGAGAAGACATGGTGGTGTTTGGTTTGTGCACCAGGTAGGGTGCTTGGGGGAATTGCATTGTGGAAATAAAAAAGAGAAATGTTGATAAAAAAGAAGAACCACAAGGTGGCGGGATTGGACATCAAATACATCTCAGTCTGAATACATCACATTTAGAGAAGGTCTCACTTAAACATATCCTTTGAAAACAGCTTCGAAATAAGTGTTTCTCTTGTTTATTTCAGATGCAAATTGATATATATAGCTATATAAACCCTTTATTTGATGTTTGAAAACTGCTATTCAGAGCTCCAGCAGAATCTTAGAAAACGTCATTCTCTCAGTCTGAGAACATCAGTTTGAGACAATATTTCAGGTTAACCATAACTTTTGAAAACAGCTTCGAATAAGTGTTTCTCTTGTTTATTTCAGATGGAAAATGATATATATAGCTATATAAACCCTTTATTTGATGTTTGAAAACTGCTATTCAGAGCTCCAGCAGAATCTTGGAAAACGTCATTCTCTCAGTCTGAGAACATCAGTTTGAGACAATATTTCAGGTTAAACATAACTTTTGAAAACAGCTTCGAATAAGTGTTTCTCTTGTTTATTTCAGATGCAAATTGATATATATAGCTATATAAACCCTTTATTTGATGTTTGAAAACTGCTATTCAGAGCTCCAGCAGAATCTTGGAAAACGTCATTCTCTCAGTCTGAGAACATCAGTTTGAGACAATATTTCAGGTTAAACATAACTTTTGAAAACAGCTTCGAATAAGTGTTTCTCTTGTTTATTTCAGATGCAAATTGATATATATAGCTATATCAACCCTTTATTTGATGTTTGAAAACTGTTATTCAGAGCTCCAGCAGAATCTTGGAAAACGTCATTCTCTCAGTCTGAGAACATCAGTTTGAGACAGTATTTCATGTTAAACATAACTTTTGAAAACAGCTTCGAATAAGTGTTTCTCTTGTTTATTTCAGATGCAAATTGATATATATAGCTATACAAACCCTTTATTTGATGTTTGAAAACTGCTATTCAGAGCTTCAGCAGAATCTTGGAAAACGTCATTCTCTCAGCCTGTGAAGATCAGTTTGAGACAATATTTCAGGTTAAACAACTTTTGAAAACAGCTTCGAATAAATGTTTCTCTTGTTTATTTCAAATGCAAATTGTTATATATAGCTATATAAACCCTTTATTTGATGTTTGAAAACTGCTATTCAGAGCTCCAGCAGAATCTTAGAAAACGTCATTCTCTCGGTCTGAGAACATCAGTTTGAGACAATATTTCAGGTTAAACATAACTTTTGAAAACAGCTTCGAATAAGTGTTTCTCTTGTTTATTTCAGATGCAAATTGATATATATAGCTATATAAACCCTTTATTTGATGTTTGAAAACTGCTATTCAGAGCTCCAGCAGAATCTTAGAAAACGTCATTCTCTCGGTCTGAGAACATCAGTTTGAGACAATATTTCAGGTTAAACATAACTTTTGAAACCAGCTTCGAATAAGTGTTTCTCTTGTTTATTTCAGATGCAAATTGATATATATAGCTATATAAACCCTTTATTTGATGTTTGAAAACTGCTATTCAGAGCTCCAGCAGAATCTTAGAAAACGTCATTCTCTCGGTCTGAGAACATCAGTTTGAGACAATATTTCAGGTTAAACATAACTTTTGAAAACAGCTTCGAATAAGTGTTTCTCTTGTTTATTTCAGATGCAAATTGATATATATAGCTATATCAACCCTTTATTTGATGTTTGAAAACGGTTATTCAGAGCTCCAGCAGAATCTTAGAAAACGTCATTCTCTCAGTCTGAGAACATCAGTTTGAGACAATGTTTCAGGTTAAACATAACTTTTGAAAACAGCTTCGAATAAGTGTTTCTCTTGTTTATTTCAGGTGCAAATTGATATATATAGCTATACAAACCCTTTATTTGATGTTTGAAAACTGCTATTCAGAGCTCCAGCAGAATCTTAGAAAACGTCATTCTCTCAGTCTGAGAACATCAGTTTGAGACAATATTTCAGGTTAAACATAACATATGAAAACAGCTTTGAATAAGTTTTTTTCTTGTTTATTTCAGATGCAAATTGATATATATAGCTATATAAACCCTTTATTTGATGTTTGAAAACTGCTATTCAGAGCTCCAGCAGAATCTTGGAAAACTTCATTCTCTTAGTCTGAGAACATCAGTTTGAGACAATATTTCAGGTTAAACATAACTTTTGAAAACAGCTTCGAATAAGTGTTTCTCTTGTTTATTTCAGATGCAAATTGATATATATAGCTATATAAACCCTTTATTTGATGTTTGAAAACTGCTATTCAGAGCTTCAGCAGAATCTTGGAAAACGTCATTCTCTCAGCCTGTGAAGATCAGTTTGAGACAATATTTCAGGTTAAACATAACTTTTGAAAACAGCTTCGAATAAATGTTTCTCTTGTTTATTTCAGATGCAAATTGTTATATATAGCTATATAAACCCTTTATTTGATGTTTGAAAACTGCTATTCAGAGCTCCAGCAGAATCTTGGAAAACTTCATTCTCTTAGTCTGAGAACATCAGTTTGAGACAATATTTCAGGTTAAACATAACTTTTGAAAACAGCTTCGAATAAGTGTTTCTCTTGTTTATTTCAGATTGAAATTGATATATATAGCTATATAAACCCTTTATTTGATGTTTGAAAACTGCTATTCAGAGCTTCAGCAGAATCTTGGAAAACGTCATTCTCTCAGCCTGTGAAGATCAGTTTGAGACAATATTTCAGGTTAAACATAACTTTTGAAAACAGCTTCGAATAAATGTTTCTCTTGTTTATTTCAGATGCAAATTGTTATATATAGCTATATAAACCCTTTATTTGATGTTTGAAAACTGCTATTCAGAGCTCCAGCAGAATCTTAGAAAACGTCATTCTCTCGGTCTGAGAACATCAGTTTGAGACAATATTTCAGGTTAAACATAACTTTTGAAAACAGCTTCGAATAAGTGTTTCTCTTGTTTATTTCAGATGCAAATTGATATATATAGCTATATAAACCCTTTATTTGATGTTTGAAAACTGCTATTCAGAGCTCCAGCAGAATCTTAGAAAACGTCATTCTCTCGGTCTGAGAACATCAGTTTGAGACAATATTTCAGGTTAAACATAACTTTTGAAAACAGCTTCGAATAAGTGTTTCTCTTGTTTATTTCAGATGCAAATTGATATATATAGCTATATAAACCCTTTATTTGATGTTTGAAAACTGCTATTCAGAGCTCCAGCAGAATCTTAGAAAACGTCATTCTCTCAGTCTGAGAACATCAGTTTGAGACAATATTTCAGGTTAAACATAACTTTTGAAAACAGCTTCGAATAAGTGTTTCTCTTGTTTATTTCAGATGCAAATTGATATATATAGCTATATAAACCCTTTATTTGATGTTTGAAAACTGCTATTCAGAGCTCCAGCAGAATCTTGGAAAACGTCATTCTCTCAGTCTGAGAACATCAGTTTGAGACAGTATTTCATGTTAAACATAACTTTTGAAAACAGCTTCGAATAAGTGTTTCTCTTGTTTATTTCAGATGCAAATTGATATATATAGCTATATAAACCCTTTAGTTGATGTTTGAAAACTGCTATTCAGAGCTTCAGCAGAATCTTGGAAAACGTCATTCTCTCAGCCTGTGAAGATCAGTTTGAGACAATATTTCAGGTTAAACATAACTTTTGAAAACAGCTTCGAATAAATGTTTCTCTTGTTTATTTCAGATGCAAATTGTTATATATAGCTATATAAACCCTTTATTTGATGTTTGAAAACTGCTATTCAGAGCTCCAGCAGAATCTTAGAAAACGTCATTCTCTCGGTCTGAGAACATCAGTTTGAGACAATATTTCAGGTTAAACATAACTTTTGAAAACAGCTTCGAATAAGTGTTTCTCTTGTTTATTTCAGATGCAAATTGATATATATAGCTATATAAACCCTTTATTTGATGTTTGAAAACTGCTATTCAGAGCTCCAGCAGAATCTTAGAAAACGTCATTCTCTCGGTCTGAGAACATCAGTTCGAGACAATATTTCAGGTTAAACATAACTTTTGAAAACAGCTTCGAATAAGTGTTTCTCTTGTTTATTTCAGATGCAAATTGATATATATAGCTATATAAACCCTTTATTTGATGTTTGAAAACTGCTATTCAGAGCTCCAGCAGAATCTTAGAAAACGTCATTCTCTCAGTGTGAGAACATCAGTTTGAGACAATATTTCAGGTTAAACATAACTTTTGAAAACAGCTTCGAATAAGTGTTTCTCTTGTTTATTTCAGATGCAAATTGATATATATAGCTATATAAACCCTTTATTTGATGTTTGAAAACTGCTATTCAGAGCTCCAGCAGAATCTTAGAAAACGTCATTCTCTCAGTCTGAGAACATCAGTTTGAGACAATATTTCAGGTTAAACATAACTTTTGAAAACAGCTTCGAATAAGTGTTTCTCTTGTTTATTTCAGATGCAAATTGATATATATAGCTATATAAACCCTTTATTTGATGTTTTAAAACTGTTATTCAGAGCTCCAGCAGAATCTTGGAAAACAATATTCTCTCAGTCTGAGAAGATCAGTTTGAGACAATATTTCAGGTTAAACATAACTTTTGAAAACAGCTTCGAATAAATGTTTCTCTTGTTTATTTCAGATGCAAATTGATATATATAGCTATATCAACCCTTTATTTGATGTTTGAAAACGGTTATTCAGAGCTCCAGCAGAATCTTGGAAAACGTCATTCTCTCAGTCTGAGAAGATCAGTTTGAGACAATATTTCAGGTTAAACATAACTTTTGAAAACAGCTTCGAATAAATGTTTCTCTTGTTTATTTCAGATGCAAATTGTTATATATAGCTATATAAACCCTTTATTTGATGTTTGAAAACTGCTATTCAGAGCTCCAGCAGAATCTTAGAAAACGTCATTCTCTCAGTCTGAGAACATCAGTTTGAGACAATATTTCAGGTTAAACATAACTTTTGAAAACAGCTTCGAATAAGTGTTTTTCTTGTTTATTTCAGATGCAAATTGATATATATAGCTATATAAACCCTTTATTTGATGTTTGAAAACTGCTATTCAGAGCTCCAGCAGAATCTTGGAAAACTTCATTCTCTTAGTCTGAGAACATCAGTTTGAGACAATATTTCAGGTTAAACATAACTTTTGAAAACAGCTTCGAATAAGTGTTTCTCTTGTTTATTTCAGATGCAAATTGATATATATAGTTATATAAACCCTTTATTTGATGTTTGAAAACTGTTATTCAGAGCTCCAGCAGAATCTTGGAAAACGTCATTCTCTCAGTCTGAGAACATCAGTTTGAGACAGTATTTCATGTTAAACATAACTTTTGAAAACAGCTTTGAATAAGTGTTTCTCTTGTTTATTTCAGATGCAAATTGATATATATAGCTATATAAACCCTTTATTTGATGTTTGAAAACTGCTATTCAGAGCTTCAGCAGAATCTTGGAAAACGTCATTCTCTCAGCCTGTGAAGATCAGTTTGAGACAATATTTCAGGTTAAACATAACTTTTGAAAACAGCTTCGAATAAATGTTTCTCTTGTTTATTTCAGATGCAAATTGTTATATATAGCTATATAAACCCTTTATTTGATGTTTGAAAACTGCTATTCAGAGCTCCAGCAGAATCTTAGAAAACGTCATTCTCTCGGTCTGAGAACATCAGTTTGAGACAATATTTCAGGTTAAACATAACTTTTGAAAACAGCTTCGAATAAGTGTTTCTCTTGTTTATTTCAGATGCAAATTGATATATATAGCTATATAAACCCTTTATTTGATGTTTGAAAACTGCTATTCAGAGCTCCAGCAGAATCTTAGAAAACGTCATTCTCTCAGTCTGAGAACATCAGTTTGAGACAATATTTCAGGTTAAACATAACTTTTGAAAACAGCTTCGAATAAGTGTTTCTCTTGTTTATTTCAGATGCAAATTGATATATATAGCTATATAAACCCTTTATTTGATGTTTGAAAACTGCTATTCAGAGCTCCAGCAGAATCTTGGAAAACGTCATTCTCAGTCTGAGAACATCAGTTTGAGACAGTATTTCATGTTAAACATAACTTTTGAAAACAGCTTCGAATAAGTGTTTCTCTTGTTTATTTCAGATGCAAATTGATATATATAGCTATATAAACCCTTTAGTTGATGTTTGAAAACTGCTATTCAGAGCTTCAGCAGAATCTTGGAAAACGTCATTCTCTCAGCCTGTGAAGATCAGTTTGAGACAATATTTCAGGTTAAAACATAACTTTTGAAAACAGCTTCGAATAAATGTTTCTCTTGTTTATTTCAGATGCAAATTGTTATATATAGCTATATAAACCCTTTATTTGATGTTTGAAAACTGCTATTCAGAGCTCCAGCAGAATCTTAGAAAACGTCATTCTCTCGGTCTGAGAACATCAGTTTAAGACAATATTTCAGGTTAAACATAACTTTTGAAAACAGCTTCGAATAAGTGTTTCTCTTGTTTATTTCAGATGCAAATTGATATATATAGCTATATAAACCCTTTATTTGATGTTTGAAAACTGCTATTCAGAGCTTCAGCAGAATCTTGGAAAACGTCATTCTCTCAGCCTGTGAAGATCAGTTTGAGAAAATATTTCAGGTTAAACATAACTTTTGAAAACAGCTTCGAATAAATGTTTCTCTTGTTTATTTCAGATGCAAATTGATATATATAGCTATATAAACCCTTTATTTGATGTTTGAAAACTGCTATTCAGAGCTCCAGCAGAATCTTAGAAAACGTCATTCTCTCGGTCTGAGAACATCAGTTTGAGACAATATTTCAGGTTAAACATAACTTTTGAAAACAGCTTCGAATAAGTGTTTCTCTTGTTTATTTCAGATGCAAATTGATATATATAGCTATATAAACCCTTTATTTGATGTTTGAAAACTGCTATTCAGAGCTCCAGCAGAATCTTAGAAAACGTCATTCTCTCAGTCTGAGAACATCAGTTTGAGACAATATTTCAGGTTAAACATAACTTTTGAAAACAGCTTCGAATAAGTGTTTCTCTTGTTTATTTCAGATGCAAATTGATATATATAGCTATATAAACCCTTTATTTGATGTTTGAAAACTGCTATTCAGAGCTCCAGCAGAATCTTGGAAAACTTCATTCTCTTAGTCTGAGAACATCAGTTTGAGACAATATTTCAGGTTAAACATAACTTTTGAAAACAGCTTCGAATAAGTGTTTCTCTTGTTTATTTCAGATGCAAATTGATATATATAGCTATATAAACCCTTTATTTGATGTTTGAAAACTGCTATTCAGAGCTTCAGCAGAATCTTGGAAAACGTCATTCTCTCAGCCTGTGAAGATCAGTTTGAGACAATATTTCAGGTTAAACATAACTTTTGAAAACAGCTTCGAATAAATGTTTCTCTTGTTTATTTCAGATGCAAATTGTTATATATAGCTATATAAACCCTTTATTTGATGTTTGAAAACTGCTATTCAGAGCTCCAGCAGAATCTTAGAAAACGTCATTCTCTCGGTCTGAGAACATCAGTTTGAGACAATATTTCAGGTTAAACATAACTTTTGAAAACAGCTTCGAATAAGTGTTTCTCTTGTTTATTTCAGATGCAAATTGATATATATAGCTATATAAACCCTTTATTTGATGTTTGAAAACTGCTATTCAGAGCTCCAGCAGAATCTTAGAAAACGTCATTCTCTCGGTCTGAGAACATCAGTTTGAGACAATATTTCAGGTTAAACATAACTTTTGAAACCAGCTTCGAATAAGTGTTTCTCTTGTTTATTTCAGATGCAAATTGATATATATAGCTATATAAACCCTTTATTTGATGTTTGAAAACTGCTATTCAGAGCTCCAGCAGGATCTTAGAAAACGTCATGCTCTCAGTCTGAGAACATCAGTTTGAGACAATATTTCAGGTTAAACATAACTTTTGAAAACAGCTTCGAATAAGTGTTTCTCTTGTTTATTTCAGATGCAAATTGATATATATAGCTATATAAACCCTTTATTTGATGTTTGAAAACTGCTATTCAGAGCTCCAGCAGAATCTTGGAAAACGTCATTCTCTCAGTCTGAGAACATCAGTTTGAGACAGTATTTCATGTTAAACATAACTTTTGAAAACAGCTTCGAATAAGTGTTTCTCTTGTTTATTTCAGATGCAAATTGATATATATAGCTATATAAACCCTTTAGTTGATGTTTGAAAACTGCTATTCAGAGCTCCAGCAGAATCTTAGAAAACGTCATTCTCTCAGTCTGAGAACATCAGTTTGAGACAATATTTTAGGTTAAACATAACTTTTGAAAACAGCTTCGAATAAGTGTTTCTCTTGTTTATTTCAGATGCAAATTGATATATATAGCTATATAAACCCTTTATTTGATGTTTGAAAACTGCTATTCAGAGCTCCAGCAGAATCTTGGAAAACGTCATTCTCAGTCTGAGAACATCAGTTTGAGACAGTATTTCATGTTAAACATAACTTTTGAAAACAGCTTCGAATAAGTGTTTCTCTTGTTTATTTCAGATGCAAATTGATATATATAGCTATATAAACCCTTTAGTTGATGTTTGAAAACTGCTATTCAGAGCTTCAGCAGAATCTTGGAAAACGTCATTCTCTCAGCCTGTGAAGATCAGTTTGAGACAATATTTCAGGTTAAAACATAACTTTTGAAAACAGCTTCGAATAAATGTTTCTCTTGTTTATTTCAGATGCAAATTGTTATATATAGCTATATAAACCCTTTATTTGATGTTTGAAAACTGCTATTCAGAGCTCCAGCAGAATCTTAGAAAACGTCATTCTCTCGGTCTGAGAACATCAGTTTGAGACAATATTTCAGGTTAAACATAACTTTTGAAAACAGCTTCGAATAAGTGTTTCTCTTGTTTATTTCAGATGCAAATTGATATATATAGCTATATAAACCCTTTATTTGATGTTTGAAAACTGCTATTCAGAGCTTCAGCAGAATCTTGGAAAACGTCATTCTCTCAGCCTGTGAAGATCAGTTTGAGAAAATATTTCAGGTTAAACATAACTTTTGAAAACAGCTTCGAATAAATGTTTCTCTTGTTTATTTCAGATGCAAATTGTTATATATAGCTATATAAACCCTTTATTTGATGTTTGAAAACTGCTATTCAGAGCTCCAGCAGAATCTTAGAAAACGTCATTCTCTCGGTCTGAGAACATCAGTTTGAGACAATATTTCAGGTTAAACATAACTTTTGAAAACAGCTTCGAATAAGTGTTTCTCTTGTTTATTTCAGATGCAAATTGATATATATAGCTATATAAACCCTTTATTTGATGTTTGAAAACTGCTATTCAGAGCTTCAGCAGAATCTTGGAAAACGTCATTCTCTCAGCCTGTGAAGATCAGTTTGAGAAAATATTTCAGGTTAAACATAACTTTTGAAAACAGCTTCGAATAAATGTTTCTCTTGTTTATTTCAGATGCAAATTGATATATATATAGCTATATAAACCCTTTATTTGATGTTTGAAAACTGCTATTCAGAGCTCCAGCAGAATCTTAGAAAACGTCATTCTCTCGGTCTGAGAACATCAGTTTGAGACAATATTTCAGGTTAAACATAACTTTTGAAAACAGCTTCGAATAAGTGTTTCTCTTGTTTATTTCAGATGCAAATTGATATATATAGCTATCTAAACCCTTTAGTTGATGTTTGAAAACTGCTATTCAGAGCTTCAGCAGAATCTTGGAAAACGTCATTCTCTCAGCCTGTGAAGATCAGTTTGAGACAATATTTCAGGTTAAACATAACTTTTGAAAACAGCTTCGAATAAATGTTTCTCTTGTTTATTTCAGATGCAAATTGTTATATATAGCTATATAAACCCTTTATTTGATGTTTGAAAACTGCTATTCAGAGCTCCAGCAGAATCTTAGAAAACGTCATTCTCTCGGTCTGAGAACATCAGTTTGAGACAATATTTCAGGTTAAACATAACTTTTGAAAACAGCTTCGAATAAATGTTTCTCTTGTTTATTTCAGATGCAAATTGTTATATATAGCTATATAAACCCTTTATTTGATGTTTGAAAACGGTTATTCAGAGCTCCAGCAGAATCTTGGAAAACGTCATTCTCTCAGTCTGAGAACATCAGTTTGAGACAATGTTTCAGGTTAAACATAACTTATGAAAACAGCTTTGAATAAGTTTTTTTCTTGTTTATTTCAGATGCAAATTGATATATATAGCTATATAAACCCTTTATTTGATGTTTGAAACTGCTATACAGAGCTCCAGCAGAATCTTAGAAAACGTCATTCTCTCAGTCTCAGAACATCAATTTGAGACAATATTTCAGGTGAAACATAACTTTTGAAAACAGCTTGGAATAAATGTTTCTCTTGTTTATTTCAGATGCAAGTTGATATATATAGCTATATAAACCCTTTATTTGATGTTTGAAAACTGCTATTCAGAGCTCCAGCAGAATCTTAGAAAACGTCATTCTCTCAGTCTGAGAACATCAGTTTGAGACAATCTTTCAGGTTAAACATAACTTTTGAAAACAGCTTTGAATATGTTTTTCTCTTGTTTATTTCAGATGCAAATTGATATATATAGCTATATAAACCCTTTATTTGATGTTTGAAAACTGTTATTCAGAGCTCCAGCAGCATCTTAGCCCGCGTTCACTACTTCCAAGACTGTGAAAACATTCTGAGACTCGCTCGGACTAGACAACGCAATGCTGTATCTACAAGACCGTTCTGGTGGACCTGTCAATCAAATTCAAAGGAGAAGACATGGTGGTGTTTGGTTTGTGCACCAGGTAGGGTGCTTGGGGGAATTGCATTGTGGAAATAAAAAAGAGAAATGTTGATAAAAAAGAAGAACCACAAGGTGGCGGGATTGGACATCAAATACATCTCAGTCTGAATACATCACATTTAGAGAAGGTCTCACTTAAACATATCCTTTGAAAACAGCTTCGAAATAAGTGTTTCTCTTGTTTATTTCAGATGCAAATTGATATATATAGCTATATAAACCCTTTAGTTGATGTTTGAAAACTGCTATTCAGAGCTCCAGCAGAATCTTAGAAAACGTCATTCTCTCAGTCTGAGAACATCAGTTTGAGACAATATTTCAGGTTAAACATAACTTTTGAAAACAGCTTCGAATAAGTGTTTCTCTTGTTTATTTCAGATGCAAATTGATATATATAGCTATATAAACCCTTTATTTGATGTTTGAAAACTGCTATTCAGAGCTCCAGCAGAATCTTGGAAAACGTCATTCTCAGTCTGAGAACATCAGTTTGAGACAGTATTTCATGTTAAACATAACTTTTGAAAACAGCTTCGAATAAGTGTTTCTCTTGTTTATTTCAGATGCAAATTGATATATATAGCTATATAAACCCTTTATTTGATGTTTGAAAACTGCTATTCAGAGCTCCAGCAGGATCTTAGAAAACGTCATTCTCTCAGTCTGAGAACATCAGTTTGAGACAATATTTCAGGTTAAACATAACTTTTGAAAACAGCTTCGAATAAGTGTTTCTCTTGTTTATTTCAGATGCAAATTGATATATATAGCTATATAAACCCTTTATTTGATGTTTGAAAACTGCTATTCAGAGCTCCAGCAGAATCTTGGAAAACGTCATTCTCTCAGTCTGAGAACATCAGTTTGAGACAGTATTTCATGTTAAACATAACTTTTGAAAACAGCTTCGAATAAGTGTTTCTCTTGTTTATTTCAGATGCAAATTGATATATATAGCTATCTAAACCCTTTAGTTGATGTTTGAAAACTGCTATTCAGAGCTTCAGCAGAATCTTGGAAAACGTCATTCTCTCAGCCTGTGAAGATCAGTTTGAGACAATATTTCAGGTTAAACATAACTTTTGAAAACAGCTTCGAATAAATGTTTCTCTTGTTTATTTCAGATGCAAATTGTTATATATAGCTATATAAACCCTTTATTTGATGTTTGAAAACTGCTATTCAGAGCTCCAGCAGAATCTTAGAAAACGTCATTCTCTCGGTCTGAGAACATCAGTTTGAGACAATATTTCAGGTTAAACATAACTTTTGAAAACAGCTTCGAATAAATGTTTCTCTTGTTTATTTCAGATGCAAATTGTTATATATAGCTATATAAACCCTTTATTTGATGTTTGAAAACGGTTATTCAGAGCTCCAGCAGAATCTTGGAAAACGTCATTCTCTCAGTCTGAGAACATCAGTTTGAGACAATGTTTCAGGTTAAACATAACTTATGAAAACAGCTTTGAATAAGTTTTTTTCTTGTTTATTTCAGATGCAAATTGATATATATAGCTATATAAACCCTTTATTTGATGTTTGAAACTGCTATACAGAGCTCCAGCAGAATCTTAGAAAACGTCATTCTCTCAGTCTCAGAACATCAATTTGAGACAATATTTCAGGTTAAACATAACTTTTGAAAACAGCTTGGAATAAATGTTTCTCTTGTTTATTTCAGATGCAAGTTGATATATATAGCTATATAAACCCTTTATTTGATGTTTGAAAACTGCTATTCAGAGCTCCAGCAGAATCTTAGAAAACGTCATTCTCTCAGTCTGAGAACATCAGTTTGAGACAATCTTTCAGGTTAAACATAACTTTTGAAAACAGCTTTGAATATGTTTTTCTCTTGTTTATTTCAGATGCAAATTGATATATATAGCTATATAAACCCTTTATTTGATGTTTGAAAACTGTTATTCAGAGCTCCAGCAGCATCTTAGCCCGCGTTCACTACTTCCAAGACTGTGAAAACATTCTGAGACTCGCTCGGACTAGACAACGCAATGCTGTATCTACAAGACCGTTCTGGTGGACCTGTCAATCAAATTCAAAGGAGAAGACATGGTGGTGTTTGGTTTGTGCACCAGGTAGGGTGCTTGGGGGAATTGCATTGTGGAAATAAAAAAGAGAAATGTTGATAAAAAAGAAGAACCACAAGGTGGCGGGATTGGACATCAAATACATCTCAGTCTGAATACATCACATTTAGAGAAGGTCTCACTTAAACATATCCTTTGAAAACAGCTTCGAAATAAGTGTTTCTCTTGTTTATTTCAGATGCAAATTGATATATATAGCTATATAAACCCTTTATTTGATGTTTGAAAACTGCTATTCAGAGCTCCAGCAGAATCTTAGAAAACGTCATTCTCTCAGTCTGAGAACATCAGTTTGAGACAATATTTCAGGTTAACCATAACTTTTGAAAACAGCTTCGAATAAGTGTTTCTCTTGTTTATTTCAGATGGAAAATGATATATATAGCTATATAAACCCTTTATTTGATGTTTGAAAACTGCTATTCAGAGCTCCAGCAGAATCTTGGAAAACGTCATTCTCTCAGTCTGAGAACATCAGTTTGAGACAATATTTCAGGTTAAACATAACTTTTGAAAACAGCTTCGAATAAGTGTTTCTCTTGTTTATTTCAGATGCAAATTGATATATATAGCTATATAAACCCTTTATTTGATGTTTGAAAACTGCTATTCAGAGCTCCAGCAGAATCTTGGAAAACGTCATTCTCTCAGTCTGAGAACATCAGTTTGAGACAATATTTCAGGTTAAACATAACTTTTGAAAACAGCTTCGAATAAGTGTTTCTCTTGTTTATTTCAAATGCAAATTGTTATATATAGCTATATAAACCCTTTATTTGATGTTTGAAAACTGCTATTCAGAGCTCCAGCAGAATCTTAGAAAACGTCATTCTCTCGGTCTGAGAACATCAGTTTGAGACAATATTTCAGGTTAAACATAACTTTTGAAAACAGCTTCGAATAAGTGTTTCTCTTGTTTATTTCAGATGCAAATTGATATATATAGCTATATAAACCCTTTATTTGATGTTTGAAAACTGCTATTCAGAGCTCCAGCAGAATCTTAGAAAACGTCATTCTCTCGGTCTGAGAACATCAGTTTGAGACAATATTTCAGGTTAAACATAACTTTTGAAAACAGCTTCGAATAAGTGTTTCTCTTGTTTATTTCAGATGCAAATTGATATATATAGCTATATAAACCCTTTATTTGATGTTTGAAAACTGCTATTCAGAGCTCCAGCAGAATCTTAGAAAACGTCATTCTCTCGGTCTGAGAACATCAGTTTGAGACAATATTTCAGGTTAAACATAACTTTTGAAACCAGCTTCGAATAAGTGTTTCTCTTGTTTATTTCAGATGCAAATTGATATATATAGCTATATAAACCCTTTATTTGATGTTTGAAAACTGCTATTCAGAGCTCCAGCAGAATCTTAGAAAACGTCATTCTCTCGGTCTGAGAACATCAGTTTGAGACAATATTTCAGGTTAAACATAACTTTTGAAAACAGCTTCGAATAAGTGTTTCTCTTGTTTATTTCAGATGCAAATTGATATATATAGCTATATCAACCCTTTATTTGATGTTTGAAAACGGTTATTCAGAGCTCCAGCAGAATCTTAGAAAACGTCATACTCTCAGTCTGAGAACATCAGTTTGAGACAATGTTTCAGGTTAAACATAACTTTTGAAAACAGCTTCGAATAAGTGTTTCTCTTGTTTATTTCAGATGCAAATTGATATATATAGCTATATAAACCCTTTATTTGATGTTTGAAAACTGCTATTCAGAGCTCCAGCAGAATCTTGGAAAACGTCATTCTCAGTCTGAGAACATCAGTTTGAGACAGTATTTCATGTTAAACATAACTTTTGAAAACAGCTTCGAATAAGTGTTTCTCTTGTTTATTTCAGATGCAAATTGATATATATAGCTATATAAACCCTTTAGTTGATGTTTGAAAACTGCTATTCAGAGCTTCAGCAGAATCTTGGAAAACGTCATTCTCTCAGCCTGTGAAGATCAGTTTGAGACAATATTTCAGGTTAAAACATAACTTTTGAAAACAGCTTCGAATAAATGTTTCTCTTGTTTATTTCAGATGCAAATTGTTATATATAGCTATATAAACCCTTTATTTGATGTTTGAAAACTGCTATTCAGAGCTCCAGCAGAATCTTAGAAAACGTCATTCTCTCGGTCTGAGAACATCAGTTTGAGACAATATTTCAGGTTAAACATAACTTTTGAAAACAGCTTCGAATAAGTGTTTCTCTTGTTTATTTCAGATGCAAATTTATATATATAGCTATATAAACCCTTTATTTGATGTTTGAAAACTGCTATTCAGAGCTTCAGCAGAATCTTGGAAAACGTCATTCTCTCAGCCTGTGAAGATCAGTTTGAGAAAATATTTCAGGTTAAACATAACTTTTGAAAACAGCTTCGAATAAATGTTTCTCTTGTTTATTTCAGATGCAAATTGTTATATATAGCTATATAAACCCTTTATTTGATGTTTGAAAACTGCTATTCAGAGCTCCAGCAGAATCTTAGAAAACGTCATTCTCTCGGTCTGAGAACATCAGTTTGAGACAATATTTCAGGTTAAACATAACTTTTGAAAACAGCTTCGAATAAGTGTTTCTCTTGTTTATTTCAGATGCAAATTGATATATATAGCTATATAAACCCTTTATTTGATGTTTGAAAACTGCTATTCAGAGCTTCAGCAGAATCTTGGAAAACGTCATTCTCTCAGCCTGTGAAGATCAGTTTGAGAAAATATTTCAGGTTAAACATAACTTTTGAAAACAGCTTCGAATAAGTGTTTCTCTTGTTTATTTCAGATGCAAATTGATATATATAGCTATATAAACCCTTTATTTGATGTTTGAAAACTGCTATTCAGAGCTCCAGCAGAATCTTGGAAAACGTCATTCTCTCAGTCTGAGAACATCAGTTTGAGACAGTATTTCATGTTAAACATAACTTTTGAAAACAGCTTCGAATAAGTGTTTCTCTTGTTTATTTCAGATGCAAATTGATATATATAGCTATCTAAACCCTTTAGTTGATGTTTGAAAACTGCTATTCAGAGCTTCAGCAGAATCTTGGAAAACGTCATTCTCTCAGCCTGTGAAGATCAGTTTGAGACAATATTTCAGGTTAAACATAACTTTTGAAAACAGCTTCGAATAAATGTTTCTCTTGTTTATTTCAGATGCAAATTGTTATATATAGCTATATAAACCCTTTATTTGATGTTTGAAAACTGCTATTCAGAGCTCCAGCAGAATCTTAGAAAACGTCATTCTCTCGGTCTGAGAACATCAGTTTGAGACAATATTTCAGGTTAAACATAACTTTTGAAAACAGCTTCGAATAAATGTTTCTCTTGTTTATTTCAGATGCAAATTGTTATATATAGCTATATAAACCCTTTATTTGATGTTTGAAAACGGTTATTCAGAGCTCCAGCAGAATCTTGGAAAACGTCATTCTCTCAGTCTGAGAACATCAGTTTGAGACAATGTTTCAGGTTAAACATAACTTATGAAAACAGCTTTGAATAAGTTTTTTTCTTGTTTATTTCAGATGCAAATTGATATATATAGCTATATAAACCCTTTATTTGATGTTTGAAACTGCTATACAGAGCTCCAGCAGAATCTTAGAAAACGTCATTCTCTCAGTCTCAGAACATCAATTTGAGACAATATTTCAGGTTAAACATAACTTTTGAAAACAGCTTGGAATAAATGTTTCTCTTGTTTATTTCAGATGCAAGTTGATATATATAGCTATATAAACCCTTTATTTGATGTTTGAAAACTGCTATTCAGAGCTCCAGCAGAATCTTAGAAAACGTCATTCTCTCAGTCTGAGAACATCAGTTTGAGACAATCTTTCAGGTTAAACATAACTTTTGAAAACAGCTTTGAATATGTTTTTCTCTTGTTTATTTCAGATGCAAATTGATATATATAGCTATATAAACCCTTTATTTGATGTTTGAAAACTGTTATTCAGAGCTCCAGCAGCATCTTAGCCCGCGTTCACTACTTCCAAGACTGTGAAAACATTCTGAGACTCGCTCGGACTAGACAACGCAATGCTGTATCTACAAGACCGTTCTGGTGGACCTGTCAATCAAATTCAAAGGAGAAGACATGGTGGTGTTTGGTTTGTGCACCAGGTAGGGTGCTTGGGGGAATTGCATTGTGGAAATAAAAAAGAGAAATGTTGATAAAAAAGAAGAACCACAAGGTGGCGGGATTGGACATCAAATACATCTCAGTCTGAATACATCACATTTAGAGAAGGTCTCACTTAAACATATCCTTTGAAAACAGCTTCGAAATAAGTGTTTCTCTTGTTTATTTCAGATGCAAATTGATATATATAGCTATATAAACCCTTTATTTGATGTTTGAAAACTGCTATTCAGAGCTCCAGCAGAATCTTAGAAAACGTCATTCTCTCAGTCTGAGAACATCAGTTTGAGACAATATTTCAGGTTAACCATAACTTTTGAAAACAGCTTCGAATAAGTGTTTCTCTTGTTTATTTCAGATGGAAAATGATATATATAGCTATATAAACCCTTATTTGATGTTTGAAAACTGCTATTCAGAGCTCCAGCAGAATCTTGGAAAACGTCATTCTCTCAGTCTGAGAACATCAGTTTGAGACAATATTTCAGGTTAAACATAACTTTTGAAAACAGCTTCGAATAAGTGTTTCTCTTGTTTATTTCAGATGCAAATTGATATATATAGCTATATAAACCCTTTATTTGATGTTTGAAAACTGCTATTCAGAGCTCCAGCAGAATCTTGGAAAACGTCATTCTCTCAGTCTGAGAACATCAGTTTGAGACAATATTTCAGGTTAAACATAACTTTTGAAAACAGCTTCGAATAAGTGTTTCTCTTGTTTATTTCAGATGCAAATTGATATATATAGCTATATCAACCCTTTATTTGATGTTTGAAAACTGTTATTCAGAGCTCCAGCAGAATCTTGGAAAACGTCATTCTCTCAGTCTGAGAACATCAGTTTGAGACAGTATTTCATGTTAAACATAACTTTTGAAAACAGCTTCGAATAAGTGTTTCTCTTGTTTATTTCAGATGCAAATTGATATATATAGCTATACAAACCCTTTATTTGATGTTTGAAAACTGCTATTCAGAGCTTCAGCAGAATCTTGGAAAACGTCATTCTCTCAGCCTGTGAAGATCAGTTTGAGACAATATTTCAGGTTAAACAACTTTTGAAAACAGCTTCGAATAAATGTTTCTCTTGTTTATTTCAAATGCAAATTGTTATATATAGCTATATAAACCCTTTATTTGATGTTTGAAAACTGCTATTCAGAGCTCCAGCAGAATCTTAGAAAACGTCATTCTCTCGGTCTGAGAACATCAGTTTGAGACAATATTTCAGGTTAAACATAACTTTTGAAACCAGCTTCGAATAAGTGTTTCTCTTGTTTATTTCAGATGCAAATTGATATATATAGCTATATAAACCCTTTATTTGATGTTTGAAAACTGCTATTCAGAGCTCCAGCAGAATCTTAGAAAACGTCATTCTCTCAGTCTGAGAACATCATTTTGAGACAATGTTTCAGGTTAAACATAACTTTTGAAAACAGCTTTGAATAAGTTTTTCTCTTGTTTATTTCAGATGCAAATTGATATATATAGCTATATAAATCCTTTATTTGATGTTTGAAAACTGCTATTCAGAGCTCCAGCAGAATCTTGGAAAACGTTATTCTCTCAGTCTGAGAACATCAGTTTGAGACAATATTTCAGGTTAAACATAACTTTTGAAAACAGCTTCGAATAAGTGTTTCTCTTGTTTATTTCAGATGCAAATTGATATATATAGCTATATAAACCGTTTAACATCAGTTTGAGACAATATTTCATGTTAAACATAACTTTTGAAAACAGCTTCGAATAAGTGTTTCTCTTGTTTTTTTCAGATGCAAATTGATATATATAGCCATATAAACCCTTTATTTGATGTTTGAAAACTGCTATTCAGAGCTCCAGCAGAATCTTGGAAAACGTCATTCTCTCAGTCTGAGAACAATCAGTTTGAGACAATATTTCAGGTTAAACATAACTTTTGAAAACAGCTTCGAATAAGTGTTTCTCTTGTTTATTTCAGATGCAAATTGATATATATAGCTATATAAACCCTTTATTTGATCTTTGAAAACTGCTATTCAGAGCTTCAGCAGAATCTTAGAAAACGTCATTCTCTCGGTCTGAGAACATCAGTTTGAGACAATATTTCAGGTTAAACATAACTTTTGAAACCAGCTTCGAATAAGTGTTTCTCTTGTTTATTTCAGATGCAAATTGATATATATAGCTATATAAACCCTTTATTTGATGTTTGAAAACTGCTATTCAGAGCTCCAGCAGAATCTTGGAAAACGTCATTCTCTCGGTCTGAGAACATCGGTTTGAGACAATATTTCAGGTTAAACATAACTTTTGAAAACAGCTTTGAATAAGTTTTTCTTTTGTTATTTCAGATGCAAATTGATATATATATATAGCTATATAAACCCTTTATTTGATGTTTGAAAACTGCTATTCAGAGCTCCAGCAGAATCTTAGAAAACGTCATTCTCTCAGTCTGAGAACATCAGTTTGAGACAATATTTCAGGTTAAACATAACTTTTGAAAACAGCTTCAAATAAGTGTTTCTCTTGTTTATTTCAGATGCAAATTGATATATATAGCTATATAAACCCTTTATTTGATGTTTGAAAACTGCTATTCAGAGCTCCAGCAGAATCTTGGAAAACTGCATTCTCTTAGTCTGAGAACATCAGTTTGAGACAATATTTCAGGTTAAACATAACTTTTGAAAACAGCTTCGAATAAGTGTTTCTCTTGTTTATTTCAGATGCAAATTGATATATATAGCTATATAAACCCTTTATTTGATGTTTTAAAACTGTTATTCAGAGCTCCAGCAGAATCTTGGAAAACGTCATTCTCTCAGTCTGAGAAGATCAGTTTGAGACAATATTTCAGGTTAAACATAACTTTTGAAAACAGCTTCGAATAAATGTTTCTCTTGTTTATTTCAGATGCAAATTGATATATATAGCTATATAAACCCTTTATTTGATGTTTGAAAACTGCTATTCAGAGCTCCAGCAGAATCTTAGAAAACGTCATTCTCTCAGTCTGAGAACATCAGTTTGAGACAATGTTTCAGGTTAAACATAACTTTTGAAAACAGCTTCGAATAAGTGTTTCTCCTGTTTATTTCAGATGCAAATTGATATATATAGCTATATAAACCCTTTATTTGATGTTTGAAAACTGCTATTCAGAGCTCCAGCAGAATCTTAGAAAACGTCATTCTCTCGGTCTGAGAACATCAGTTTGAGACAATATTTCAGGTTAAACATAACTTTTGAAAACAGCTTCGAATAAGTGTTTCTCTTGTTTATTTCAGATACAAATTGATATATATAGCTATATAAACCCTTTATTTGATGTTTGAAAACTGCTATTCAGAGCTCCAGCAGAATCTTAGAAAACGTCATTCTCTCAGTCTGAGAACATCAGTTTGAGACAATATTTCAGGTTAAACATAACTTTTGAAAACAGCTTCGAATAAGTGTTTCTCTTGTTTATTTCAGATGCAAATTGATATATATAGCTATATAAACCCTTTATTTGATGTTTTAAAACTGTTATTCAGAGCTCCAGCAGAATCTTAGAAAACGTCATTCTCTCAGTCTGAGAACATCAGTTTGAGACAATATTTCATGTTAAACATAACTTTTGAAAACAGCTTCGAATAAATGTTTCTCTTGTTTATTTCAGATGCAAATTGATATATATAGCTATATAAACCCTTTATTTGATGTTTTAAAACTGCTATTCAGAGCTCCAGCAGAATCTTAGAAAACGTCATTCTCTCAGTCTGAGAACATCAGTTTGAGACAATGTTTCAGGTTAAACATAACTTTTGAAAACAGCTTCGAATAAGTGTTTCTCTTGTTTATTTCAGATGCAAATTGATATATATAGCTATATCAACCCTTTATTTGATGTTTGAAAACGGTTATTCAGAGCTCCAGCAGAATCTTGGAAAACGTCATTCTCTCAGTCTGAGAAGATCAGTTTGAGACAATATTTCAGGTTAAACATAACTTTTGAAAACAGCTTCGAATAAGTGTTTCTCTTGTTTATTTCAGATGGAAAATGATATATATAGCTATATAAACCCTTTATTTGATGTTTGAAAACTGCTATTCAGATCTCCAGCAGAATCTTAGAAAACGTCATTCTCTCAGTCTGAGAACATCAGTTTGAGACAATATTTCAGGTTAAACATAACTTTTGAAAACAGCTTCGAATAAGTGTTTCTCTTGTTTATTTCAGATGCAAATTGATATATATAGCTATATAAACCCTTTATTTGATGTTTGAAAACTGCTATTCAGAGCTCCAGCAGAATCTTAGAAAACGTCATTCTCTCAGTCTGAGAACATCAGTTTGAGACAATCTTTCAGGTTAAACATAACTTTTGAAAACAGCTTTGAATATGTTTTTCTCTTGTTTATTTCAGATGCAAATTGATATATATAGCTATATAAACCCTTTATTTGATGTTTGAAAACTGTTATTCAGAGCTCCAGCAGAATCTTGGAAAACGTCATTCTCTCAGTCTGAGAACATCAGTTTGAGACAATATTTCAGGTTAAACATAACTTTTGAAAACAGCTTAGAATAAGTGTTTATTATGTTATGTTTATTACAGGTATTAATTGATGTATGTAGCTATATAAACCCTTTATTTGAAGTTTGAACCCTGAAATTTAGAGTTTGAGCAGAATCTTGGAAAACGTCTTTCTCTCAGTCTGAAAACATCAGTTTGAGACAACTTTAAACGTAACTTTTGAAAACAACTTCAAATAGGTGTTTCTCATGTTTCTTATAGCTTGATTAAAAAAAAAAAAAAGAACCAGGCATGGTCCCCCACCAGGTGACGGGCTTGTACTTCAAATAAATCTCAGTCTGAATACATCACTTTTAGAGAAGATTTCACTTAAATATAACTTTTGAACGTCTTGCTCTAAGTCTGAAAACATCATCAAATCATAATTGAGTTAAAAATGATGTCAATTACTCATCACTTATAGAAGCAACATGCAAGATTCCCATTCTTGCGCTCCGGGTTTGATTCCCGGACGGCGCCCATGTATTTTCAGCAGCACTGTGACGGACCGCAAACGCCTTCAGAGAGTGGTGAACACAGCTGAGAGGGTCACCAGAACTTCTCTGCCCTCCCTGCAGAGCATATACCACCGCAGGGTCCACAGTAAAGCTGCCTCCATCCTCAAAGATCCCATGCACCCCCAGCACGGACTGTTCACACTCCTGCCCTCAAGGCCGCAGGTACAGGAGTGTGAAGTGCGGACAAAGAGACTAAAAAGCTCTTTCTTTCCAACCGCCATCAGTCTCCTCAACAGCTAAAACCACATCTACCTCATGCACTATTTACACTACTTGTACTTTTGTTGCTCTGTTTTTTTTAATATTTTTACTCTTTCAAATGTATATATGGTTATATGTATGTATATATATAGATATATATATAGTTTTATTTTTACGGTGCACTTTTGTTGGGGGTACAAAGTAAGAATTTCATGGTACGTAGTACCTATGACAATAAACGCTTTGAATCTTGAATCTTGAATCTATATTTTGACTCCTTTTTACCAGTGAGTCCTCGAAAGCTGTCCCGGGTTGTTTCCTCCTCAAAGTCCAAAACATGTCATCGATCCTACATGGCTACTTAAAGAACTGTTCACCTTACTTAGCACTTTCATACTTGACATTATTAACTTGTCAATGAAATCAGGCTATGTGCCTCAGATTTTTAAAGTTGCAGTAATTAAACCTCTGCTAAAAACCCACTCTTGATCCAGAGGTTCTCACTTACTATAGGCCTATATCTAATCATGTCTTCATTTAAAGAATTCTGGAGAAAGTGGTTACAAAGTCAGCTGTGTGATTTTCTCCATGACAATGATCAATTTGAGCTGATTCAGTGTGGTTAATGGAACACCACAGCACAGAGAACGCCCTTGTAAAAGTTAGTAACAACCTGCTGATGGACTCTGATCAGGGCCATGTTTCAGTTCTTGTTCTTCTAGATCTCAGTGCTGCATTTGACACTGTTGACCACCAAATCCTTCTACAGAGGCTAGAAAACCACATAGGCATACGTGGAACTGCTCTAAACTGGTTTAAATCTTACCTGTCGGATAGAACGAACTATGTACATGTCAACCACCTCTCATCGACACACACTAAGGTCAGCTATGGTGTCCCACAAGGTTCTGTTCTTGGTCCAATCCTATTCACAATCTATATGCTCCCACTATAGGACTTGATCAGAAGACACCTTATAAACTTTCACTGTTATGCTCACACCCAACTCTACTTCAAGGAAGCCAGATGAAAGAAATCAGCTAACACAAATACAGTCCTGTATTACAGATATCAAGTCCTGGATGACCAAAAACGTCCTCTTACTGAACTCGGAAAAACTGAGGTTTTACTATTTGGTCCGCAACATCTCAAGACAATCATTAACTAATGATCTAGTTTTACATAATGGACTTTCTCCTGCTACTAGCACCACTGTAAAGAATCTGGGTGTCTGCTTTGACGAGGACTTGTCATTTAACTCAAACATAAAACAAATCTCACGGACTGCCTACTTCCACCTTCGTAACATTTAAAAAATCAGGCACTTCTTCCTTTAGATGCTGCTGAGAAACTCATCCACGCTTTTGTTACCTCCAGGCTGGAATACTGAAACTCTCCTCTGTCAGGATGTTCTAAAAAGTCTCTCAGCTCATTCAGTACTCTGACAGTCGTGTCCTGACTAAGACTAAGAGGCGCGAACACATTTCCACTGTGCTGTCTTCCTTACATTGGCTTCCTGTAGAATTTAGAATACAATTTAAAATCCTTCTCTTAACCTATAAAGCCTTACATGGTCTAGCACCAACATACATTAAAGATCTAATCCAAACTAATCAACCCTCTAGGACCTTACGATCTTTAAACTCGGAACTATTAGTTATACCACAAATCTCTTAATGTATATTTGGAGCCAGGGCCTTCAGTTTTCAAAGCCCCTTTGCTGTGGAACCAACTACCGGATTCAGTCCGGAGGGCAGACACCTTCTCTATGTTTAAAAACAATCTTAAAACCTTACTTTTACGATAAAGTCTATAATTAACCTTAGCTGCTATAGGCTGAGAATGCTGGAGGAGTTTTGCTGGAGAGGCCTTGTTCCCAGCTCTTTCCCCGCCGCCAGCGCTGGAGCTCAATACTCTGTCCAAGAATCCTCACTCCTATTAACCTCTATGTGGTTTGCACTCGAAAATGTTTGTGTGTGAGGAGAAGGAAATTCCTCGCAACCCCCGCAATACTGAAACACAGAGGAGAAACCTGGAACCACATGCAGGACCATGGCCAACCTCCACGTCACTCTTCCCATCTCTGATCGACAGGAGGAAAACAGAAAACTTAATAAAAGTCATCTGAGAAGCCAGTGACTTGACATCGAATTAATGTCGATTCAAGAGACTTCTGACTTGGTAATATAAACAGAAAAATACACTCAATGGTTTGGAAAACTAAGTCTTAAAATATTGTTATTGAAAACAAATATTCCTATTAAAAAGACCAAACTGATACCAACTGAATACAATAAATTACTCTAAAGAAAAACATTACGCCGAATAAGATTATAGCGCTGGAAAAATCCTATACCAATAAAAAGTAACAGTAGGTAAAAAGATAAAAGCTTTTAAATAAATTAAAGTAACCTCCAAAATGGAATCAAAAAATAGCAATGGTGCATATTTTGAGAAGAATGTTGAATTGATGGAATCCATAAACCAGGAATAATTAAATGTTGAAAAATGGAATAAAAAATAAAGAGTGAATGAATAATCAAAGTGGTAAAGAAGTAAATGAAGAAGTTGATTCCTAATTCAGTCTGTTGAGGTCTTTAAATAAAAATAATTTTCTAACTTGGATTTGAAAAGCAATGACGAGGCTTGATACATATTCATTAGCGCTGATGGCAGTGAGATCATGATCTATAAAGGATTATACAGTAGTGATAATTGATAATAAAATTAAAATGATTGATTTTAAGATCCTTTTAGGGAACGGTTTGGTTCCTTTGAGGACTCTAGAGTTCATTTGTTAGTATGATTCAAACCTATAGTTTAAGTATGTGTGTCATTTATGGACAAAAAATATTTTGAAAGAACTATAAGAGGTTAGAATTTTTTTGGAAACTTTTGATGATTTGATTATCGCTTTAAATAGTTAATTTCTAAACTTAAACTGGAAATAACTGATAATAATTTTGATTTGAGTAAAGTTTAATAAATAAAAAATAAAAAAAACCTTTATGAGTCGATCAGTGGATAAATTAATTGAAGAAAGAACATTTGAAAGAAACAACCGCTTCATATTTGAATCCTCAGTTTGGTCATATGATACCTGCATTTGACTGACTTACAAACATGACATGACGTAGACAAAACACTGTGCAGCTGCAGTGGATCAGACTTTGTGTCTATGTGTCTGTGTGACTATGTGAGTGCCAGGATGAATCAAGTGCAAGAACATGTGAGAGCATGTGTGTGTGCACTGAGAGAAAGAAGCAATTTACACTATAACATACCGGCATTTGATACGTGCATGTGCATGATTCAATTGATCATTGTTTTGATATTTTGACTAATGTAGTGAACAGTTTAGATTTATTCTAAAAGGTTTGAGGAATGCTGCACCTCAAGTGAGGTGAAAGAAAGCCCTCGTAAATCTCTTCCTTCCCTAATCCTGTGTGTGTTAGAGTGAAGGAGACCATTCACCCCCAAACATTTTCTTTGCAGGCTCCATTTCACATATCAATGATAAAATGTGTTTTAATAACAGTGTTAGTTTCCAATGATGACTTGAATTCTCCAGTAACAGAAGCAACACATCTGTCAGTTGTTTGCTGGTCTAGAGACACCAGAACCTTGTTGAGTGTGTTGTGTCTCATGATATTGTGATAGTGTGTAACTGTCTTTTCCTTTGTGATGAACATTGTGCGCTTGCGAAATAACCTTCAATTTTATAAAGAAATGATTTGCAGCACTGTAAGGTTCAAGTGTGGGACTTCCAGAACTAAGGTAAGATCAGAAATTCATAACGAGAACATTTTTGCAAATTTAGGAAGAACATGATAGCTGCCCTGTCGTGAGACGATGCCTGGAGACTGTGCTGGGTGGGACCATGACTGCAGATCTCACCGCCGACATGGCTTTGAGGGTCTGAGAAAGGAGACCTAGTCGACACGAAAGGCGAGTCTAGAGGAGAGATCGAAGGTGCCACGCGAGAGACTAAAACAGGACTAGACGAGGGTGTAACGTGAGACCAGACCAGACACGTGAGGGTTCTACACGGGAGGCTGAACCGGCTACATCCAAGTCTGGACCGGACTGGAGTTCCAGACGGACAGAAGAGAAGATGCGTTCTGTCCCCGACAAGTGGGTAGAACATTACCACCAACTGCGGCCCCTACATCCTGTGGCCCCTACATCCTGCGGCCCCTGCTTCCTGTGGTCCCTGCATCCTCACTCCCTGAAGTATCACTGCTTTCACTGCCAGCAGTGATCCACCCCTGCACCTGATGAAGTCTCGCTGCCAGCGGTGACCTTTTCCACCACATCACTCCCACTTGGTGGCAATTTTCCTGCTTTTGCCTATTTCCTTTTGAAATATGGTTTTCCACAACAACCAGCGGAAACACACCCTACACTGCCTACATGAGCAGTTTTTTCGCTTGTCCTGAGTCTTGAGCCCACATGAACTGGGGTGCTCAGGGAAGTTTCCATTTTTTTCGATCAAAGAGGTGCTGCATGGAATCCTGCGCCTCAACCAAGCGATCCTGTCCCTCATTGAGCGTTTGGTTATCTCATTGAATCAGCTCAATTCACTTCAGTGCGAGCCCACAAACGACATTGGTAGCTCGCTTGAGTACTCTTTCAATGATATCACTTGTAATGCTGCCTTTCTGACACACTTGGGAATTCACTATTGAGGTTTCTTGTTGTACATGCAGGACATACATAGACCCTATAATTAAACTCCAGAAAAGAGTTATTAGAATAATTAACAAAGCATCCCATTAGCCAAACTACTAATTAATAACTTCTGGTTCTAAATAAAGTCTGGCATTTTAAAAATGAGGTGACATTTTACATATAAAAACATTACAAGCATTATTTTGAGTTAAAAGTTGAGAACTAATGTTAAATATAGTTGGTTTCATTTCTGTAAGTAAAATAATGAAAGAGGCTGTGTGACAAAGTTTTGTAGAACATTGGTCAGTTTAAAAATAAAATACATTTAAAAAATAAAAATGAAAGGGTAAAAACATTGAAATGTAAAATACCTAAGGATTACAAGGTAAAATGACTGAAATGTGATATGATTTTGTTTTTTGTTTTTCTGCTCTGTATAATTGATATTTTGGATTATTTCATGGATTACATAGGATAGGAAAATAAGCCTTGGCTTCAGCCTGTTACTTTTTCCATTACAGAGTTTGTTTAAAGGTTTGTGGTGAGAAAATGTTGTGTAGAAGTTATGGTAATAAAGGCAAACTGATTGAACATAGTTGAATTATTTTATATTGTAAAAAACTAAGAAAACTATTCATTCAGAATAACTTCCACTGTGAAATGCTTAATCAGATTTATTCTGTTACGGCCCAAAATGCCACTCCACCTCTGTTTAATCCTACTTTGACAATAAATTACTCCTGTATAGCTCTGTATAGTGTAAATTACACTAGAGACCTGATTATCGTGTGCATGAACAACTATCTGTCACTTCACTTATGACGTTTCAAAATCGTATTTTTATAGACATGATACTTTCAGAGAAAGGAGGGGTGTGCGCAATGTTTGGTGATCTATGTTGTAAGTTCATTCTGAATAAAACCGCCCCGGATGGTAGCTTGACCAAAGCCATTTGGTCTTAAAGCACTCTCAAATGAACTCAAAGAAGACTCAGGAAATTGGTTGAGTGATATGATGGATAGGTGGTTTGGTAAATGGAAGTCAATACTAATATCTCATTTAATGTCTGTCGCTGTATTTTCAGCACTTGTGATCTGCGGGTGCTGTTGTATTCCTTGTATCAGCTCATTATGTAACCATATTATCATATCTGCAATTGAAGAGAAGACTGCGCCTCCCCCTTATCAGATGGCATTGTTGACAGATCATGAAGAGTTCTGATAGAATTATTAATCTCATATTTTATTTGATTATTTACCATATACCAGATTTTGTGATAAAAGGTTTGTTTTAAACTTCAAATATTAAGGTTGACCTCTGGTTTCAGAGATCAAAGAAGGGATTGAAGATATATCCTTAAATACATCCACATATGTGTATTCATTGATGGGTTGAATATATGTCCTCGTTTTGTGTACTCAATTGTTAACATTGATAATGTTATCTTTTATTCAGAGTTCAAACATTTCTTGTATTTTGTCTTTCGACTTTCGTCATCTGTGCCTGAACTCTGTATGGACCTTGACGCCACTTTGTCGGTGGTTCTGACTGTGAAAGACATATGTGTTGGTAAAATAATGTTGTAGCCATGTGAACATGCTCTCCTTGTTGAGATAAGAAACGTATACGATTCTAAAGATGTCAAGACACAGAATTTATGGTCTATAGACCTGGTTTGAGATAACAAGTTTGAAGGAAGACTGAAGATTCTTTGTTTAGGTCAGTGTTCAGCTCAAACGACATGTTTCTTGTTCATGAATTAGTCAGATTTTGTATTTAAGGTCTTGTAAGGCCTAACTTTGAAATCATTCTTTGCTATTAATAAATTGAATGTTTTAATTCTAAAATGTTACTCTTCCTTGGATCAAACGAATGCACAGAACTCATTAGACAGGAGAGAGAATTGAGTTCGCTTCAAATGAAAAGTGAGAAAAGTGACCTAAAATAGAAACTGGCCAGGCGGCATGTTTCCCCACCAGGCGGCGGGCTTTGGGGCTTGATTTGTGGGTAGAAAAGTGAGAAAAGTGCCCTAAAATAGAACCAGGGCAGGCGGCATGATCTCCCACCAGGCGGCGGGCTTGGGGGGCTTGATTTGTGGGTAGAAAAGTGAGAAAGGTTACCTGAAGTTACCTAAAATAGAAATGGGCCAGTGTCACTATAAGTAGTCAAAATGCTAGATCTTGCAGATTCAGACAAAGTATACAAGTTAGTACAACAGCCTCAAGAGCAAAGACTACCTCTGTCTGGTCATGTTCTGCAACAGGTGGATTCGTGTAGAACAGGGGTGGCCAACCAGTCAGAGCCTAAGAGCCACATTTTTTTACTGTGTTACCGCAAAGAGCCACGTCATACATATGGGCACACATGAACATCGCCTCATCCCTTCCTCACACACACACAGACCTCTGCTTAGCCAGATTTATTTTAAATGTCACACACCAACATGATAATGACAGAATTGGACATCTGCAGACCACGGGTCAGTCATTTTCAACAATGAACATTGTGTGCACTGTCTTACACGCACAAACTCTCAGTTCAACTAAGTCCACAAACTAAAATATAATAATTAAAATGTATTTTTTCTCTTACTATGCATGTTGCTTAGTGGGACTTCTGGCATTCCTTGCTTTGAACAAACCTCATCAGATCTGGCTTGTATTCAGTTGTTGCCACTCGAAGCAATTCTTTCACATGGGTGTCAGTCAGAACAGATCGATGCTTTGATTTCACGTGTTTCAGGAAGAAAACACAGACTCGCAGACGTATGTTGACCCAAATATTGACAGTATCTTAAGCGCAGCCCGTTTGACATTGGGGTACTTTTCCATAGAAAATATAAACTCTTCCATTCAGTTAAAAACGTCCTGTGTTCATATTCCTATTTTCATTTGGCTGTGCATTTTTTCCCTGCCATTTTGAAAGCGAACTTGACACAAATTGTTTACTCAAAAGATCTTGTCCCTACTGAGAAACTTTGCGGTATTTTCATCCAACGCGCATGTATTGAACTCAAGCGAAGCGAACACACACATTTAGAAAACACAAACCCAAACCTCGATATGAATGTTAGAGTGATGGGATCGACAGTTCTTTTGACTGTACTTTGGCACTTTGTGCCAACATAAAAACTAAATGTTCTGTAGCAAAGTCTATTATAGAATCCCTCCCACCGGCACGGTCGCAGCTGAGTTCAACTGAACTGAGAAAGGAATGAAGTTCAGTACGTTCACTCAAAAGATCGTTCGTTCCAACAAATCGTTCGAGAACCACACAACACTAGAACATTAGAGCCGCATGAAACCAGGCAAAGAGCCGCATGCGGCTCGGGAGCCGCGGGTTGGCCAGGCCTGGTGTAGAAGAACTGTAATAGACTGTAATAGAAAAAAATGAAAGTTATGAATTGATTTCAGCAGTAATAACTGACTACACTACAAGTAAGTAAGTAGTAATTTATATTTATAGAGGGCTTTTCCAGACCAGGGTCACAAAGTGCTTAAACAATCAAAAACAAAACTCAATAAAATATATAAAAGATCAAGATAACACAGGAGTTACAGAAAATCAAGGAAAGGCCTGCACAAATTAAAATGTTTTAGATCGTTCCAAAGCTTAGGAGCAACTGCCTGGAAGGGTTTCTCTCCTCTGGTCCTGAACCGTGTGCGAGGAACCACAAGTAGATTCTGATCCATAGACCTCAGAGCACGAGCTGGGGTGTTAGGCTGGATGGAAGTCAGTGATCAGTCAGAGCCTGACTAGAATACCAAGGATCGGAGAAATGTAATACAATACAAATAAATAAATAAATGCACTGATCATGCGTTCAGAGATAAGCTCTCCATAGAATAGAATAGAATAGAAAAGCTTTATTCATCCCCAGAGGGGAAACACACTTTCACAACAGCGCAGTTTAAAAAATAAAGTGCAAGGAAAAATAAATAATAAAAGAGATAATATAAAATAAAATAAAAACGATCTTAAGAATATACAATTATTTACAAAAATTAGAAATTTAACACTATTAACAGAATAAAATAGAATAAAATAAAATAAAATAGAAATAAAAACAGGAAAAAAATAAAAATAAAAAGCACACAAGAAGAAAAACACACTACCGATTAGCATCAGGATATTTAAAGTAGAGAGTTAAATATCCTGACACCAGTTGGGATGAAGGACCTTCTATAACGCTCCGTCCTACACTGGGGGTGCCTGAGCCTGCCACTGAAGGAGCTGGCCAGCTCCTCCACGGTCAGGTGCAGTGGGTGAAGGGCGTTGTCCCTGATGGAGGATAGTCTGGAGAGTGTCCTCCTCTCTCCCACCTCCTCCACCGAGTCCAGCGAGCGGCCCAGGACAGAGCCGGCCCTCGTGACCAGCCTGTTGAGTCTCTTCCTGTCCCGGTCCGTGCTGCCTGCTCCCCAGCAGACCACAGCGTAGTGGATAGCAGAGGCTACCACGGAGTCATAAAAGGTCCTTAAAAGTGGTCTGCACACTCCGAAGGACCTCAGTCTCCCCAGGAGGTGGAGGCGACTTCGGCCCTTCTTGTACACGGCGTTGATGTGTGTGGACCAGTTCAGTTTATTGTTGAGGTGAACACCCAGGTATTTGAAGCTGTCCACCAGCTCAATGTCCGAGCCCTGGATGCTCACCGGTTGATGTGGTGGGGACTTTTTCCTCAAAGTCAATCACCATCTCCCTTGTCTTACCGGTGTTTAAGCAAAGGTAGTTGCTCTCACACCAGTCAACAAAGTCCTTAATGACTGACCTGTACTCCAGCTCGCCCCCCCCCAGACACGCAGCCCACAATGGCCGAGTCGTCAGAAAACTCTCCTCACCTGTTCAGATGTAACAGAGAGAGGTGGCTGTGGGGGGTTGGGCAGCTGAGGCAGTAGGGCGTGTTGGGGGGGAGAAAGGTGGCTTGGAGGTGAGAACAGTTGGGGGGAGGGGGCTGAAGCAGGGGAAAAACAGCTTTGTGAAGAGTGAGGGGCAGAGATGGAGGGGGGAGGGGGGCCCTGATCAAACCGGTTGAAATACTGGTTAAGTTCAGTGGCCCATCTTTGGTCTCCCCCTGCTGTGGCTCTGGCTCCACTCTGGCCATGACCTGAGATGTTCTTCAGGCCTTTCCACACATCCCTTGTGTTGCCCTGCGCCAGTTGCTCCTCCAGTTTCCTCTTGTATTCGTCCTTGGCCATCCTGATCGCCTTCTTGAGTTCACGCTGGACCTCCTTAAGCTCCTCTCTGCTCCCTGAAGCAAACACCCTCTTCTTCTTGTTCAGCAGAACTTGAAGTTGAGGGGTCACCCATGGCTTGGTGTTGGCAAAGCACCGCACCCTCCGGGTCGGCGTGACGTTGCCCTCACAGAACTTTATGTAATCCGTGGAATGGTCATTGAAGGTGTCGATGTCATCACCATGAGAGAACACGCTCCAGTCCGTAGACTCAAAGCAGTCTCTCAGCCTCTCCTTGGTTTCATCATTCCACATCTTAACAGTTCTTTTCTGTGCAGGCTGTCTCCTCACCATGGGAGTGTATTCAGGTCGCAGACGTATCAGGTTGTGATCAGAGCGGCCGAGGGGGGGCAGGGGGATGGAGGTGTAGGCACCTTTTACATTTGCATATAAAAGGTCCAGAGTCTTGTCCTCCCGGGTGTGGCATTTCACGTATTGTGTGAAGGTGGGAAGAATGGAGGAAAGTGAGGCATGGTTGAAATCTCCGTTAATGAGCAGGAGAGAGTTCGGGTGTTTGAGCTGCAGGTCCGACACTGAGGCGCTCAGCCTCTCGCTCGCTGCGGCTGCGTCCGCAGAGGGAGGAATGTAAACAGTGAACACAATCACATGTGAGAACTCCCTCGGGATGTAATACGGGCGGATGCCCACCACAACAAACTCTATGTCCTTAGTGCACACTTGTTCTTTAATGGAGACATGAGCGGGATCGCTCCATCTCTCATTAATAAACACCGCCACTCCTCCTCCTCTCCTCTTTCCGTCCATGTCCCCAAAAGTTGTAAAAGTGGTCTCGTTTTGTGCACAACGGCAACATGATCCGACCATTCTAAAGAAAAAATTAAAAAGACGCCAGAAAAATGGAAAAAGTGTGATAAAAAGTAGGTAGAAAGAGGGAACTGTTGTAAACAGCAGCTGCGTGAGCGGCGCCATCTGTTTCTGATCCCAGTTCTAGGGTTCACCAACAGGTTTGTAACGTTCTCCTCATTAAATGAGGTTTAGGTCCTTGTTGCTCTACTGTGCAACTCAGGAGAAAAAGTCGCCTCTTCTGCAGCTGACATTCTGCTTTTAGCTGTTAAGCCCCTCCCAGGGGTGTGGTTGAAATAATTCCCCAATCATAAATGATTTAACAATAAATGGTAACATTGGGCTTTCATGATGATAAATTATTATTCATAAACTAAATAAAAACATGTTCCAAAACCAATTATGAAATCATTTACCCGTCAAAATAAAGCGATAAATAAACAATATGACGCCTGGTCACATGACCTCAAACCCACGACCAGATTTCCACTTAAGCCCCTGATTAGCTCCGCCCTGTCTTTCCAGTTGTGACTTCTGTGGCGTCATGCCACCAGGTAAGCTCTCTGTGTGTGTGTGAATGTTTGCATGAACACTAACCAGTCCAGGTGTGCACCTATGCTGGGAAGCATTCACACAAGTGATTTCCTGTTTTTCTCTTTATTATTCCTCTTACTTCTGCCGTAAACTTTGTGCCACTTCTACTTCCACAAATTTAATCCGATTTGAACCATTCAAACTTTTATCAATTCAGCTCGTACCCGTCTTTCAGGCTATGTTCTACCTCTCTTTTATCTCTTCCCCTCTTTCTTTTATTCCACTTTTCTACCCTTTTTTCCCCATTCATTTCAATGGGGAAACTCTTCAACTCATGTTTTGACTCCTTCCACTTCAATCTGTGATGCTTTCCACTACTAATTCCACTAGTACTGCCTTATGCTTATGCTTATAGTTATACTTATATTTATACTAATAGTTTTACTTATACTTATACCTCTCTTATACTCCTCCACTTTTTGACTCATCCACTCTTTTCACTCCTTCACTCTTCCACTCCTTCACTCTTCCACTCCTTCACTCTTCCACTCCTTCACTCTTTCACTACTCAATAGTTAAACTTATAATTATAGTAAAACTTATAGTTATAGTTAAACGTATAGTTATAGTTAAACGTATAGTTATAGTTAAACGTATAGTTATACTTATAATTATAGTTAAACTTATAGTTATACTTATAGTTATAGTTATAGTTATACTTATAGTTATACTTATACCTATAGTTATACCAATAATTATACTCTCCTTCACTCCTCCAATACTCTACTCATTAAATACTCTACTCCTTCACTCCTCCACTTCTTCAATCCTCTACTCCTTCACTCTTAGTAGAACTACACGTACGAGTACTACTACAAATACTAGAACTACTACGAGTACTACAAATACTAGTACTACTAAGAATACTAGTACTACTAAAAGTACTACAAATACTAGTACTACTACGAGTACCACACATACAATTACTACTACGATTAATACTAGTACTACTATGAGTACTAGTACTACGAGTACTAGTACTACTACGAGTACTACACATACTAGTACTACTATGAGTAGTACAAATAGTAGTATTTCTACGAATACTAGTAGTACTTCTACGAATACTAGTAGTACTTCGACAAGTACTAGTACTTCTTTGAGTACTAGTACTATGAGTTATAGTACTACAAGTACTAATAGTACTACGAGTAGTAGTACGAGTAGTAGTACTACGAGTACTCATTCTACTAAGAGTACCTGTAGTACTAGTACTGAGAGTAATTCATAATAATAATAATTTAATTTAAAGTGTGTTATCACAACAAAGTTATCTGAAGACACTTTACAGTTGAAGTAATACTACAGTGGAGAAAGTAAAAACGGATCAATAATAAAGTACAGTGTGGCTGGAGCAGGAAAAAGTTCCTTTTAGAAGAACCTGGAGCAGAAGTAAACAGTTGATGAATCAAAACAAGAGCGTCCAGGTTTACTTGTTGAACAAAGACCAAGATGACACGATCGATCAGGTGAAAGCAATCGTGGATAAATGAACACATGACTTCCTCAACCAGACCCTGCAATGGATCACAGATTCACTGATGCACTGAGACAACAATGTTTTTAGAACCTATGAAGAACTCAAAGACAAAATCAAAAATACAGGAACCATTGCCCAATACTGTTAAGTTGAATCTCAGTGTGTGAAAGAACTGCATTTCCCAGAGTGCACCAGCAGCAGCTGCTTCAGTCATTGTCACTAATGAGCAGCACCTGTGAACTGTGAGGTAATGGAGGGTCTCAGTCAGTCAGTCAGAGAGAGAAGACGCTCCAAGTTCACAACAATGGCTTCAGTCCAAAGACGCCAATGGTCGGTGAAATGTTTTCTTTACTTTGATTTAGTGCTTGTTAATTCATTTAAAATATTTGAAGTTGTTTAAATGAATTTAAAATATTTGAATGTTTAATTATTTGAATGAATTCAAAATGTTTCAATGTTTAAGTTAATTTAAAATGAAATTAGAATGTTTAAATTAAATGGATAATTAAAATGTTGTGTTTATCCGTCTTTAAAGGTTTACAACCTAATTACTAACAATCAAACAAACAAACAAACAAAAGAAAAAAGTGATTGAGTGAAACGTTTGAGTTGTCATTTGGAACCTGAACAAGAGTTGGACTTGACAAGCTATAGGAAAAAATAAAACTCTGTTCATTTCGTGGTATGAACCTCGCTCTTGGTGACTGAGGTCTTGGGTTCAAAACCCAGAGGTGATATGAAACTTTAGTTTCTCTCATTGTGTAGATATAGTTTGTGTTTAGTCTGTGGAAAACTTCTCTTATCTCTTCCATTCTTTCTTTTATTCCTCTTCTTCTACCCCATTAATTTCAATGGGAAAACTCTTGAACTCATGTCCAACTCCTTCCAGTTTGACCTACCACTTATACTTTTACGACGAATTCTACTACTTCTTCCAATATTAATTCTACTACTAATACTACTTATACTTTTACTACTAATTCTACTACTACTTTAACTATAAATTCCTCTTAGACTTCCACGACTACTTCTACTACTAATACTACTACTACTTCTACTACTAATAATAATACTACTACTTCTACTACTAATACTACTACTGCACAGCTACAGCTACGGCCAGCATTCACACTGCATTTTCTTCTGGAAATGCAATCTTTCTAGTTCTTCTTTTTCTTTTTTTTTTCTTTTTCCTCTTCCGTCTTCTGACCTAAACTTTGTTCCGCTTCTTCCACAAATTTCATCCGATTGGAACCGTTCAAACTTTTATCATTTCAGCTCGTTCCAGTCATTCAGGCTATGTTCTATCTCTCTTTTATCTCTTCCCCTCTTTCTTTTATTCCTCTTTTTCTACCCTTTTTTCCCCATTCATTTCAATGGGGAAACTCTTCAACTCGTGTTTCGACTCCTTCTACTTCAATCTGTGATACTTTCCACTACTAATTCCACTACTACTGCCTTATACTTATACTTACAGTTATACTTATACTAATAGTTTTACTTGTACTTGTACTTCTCTTGTACTTATATCCACTTTTTGACTTTTCCACTCTTTCACTCCTTCACTCTTCCACACTTGTACTTATACTTATAATTATAGTTAAACTTATAGTTATACTAATAATTATACTCTCCTTCACTCCTCCAATACTCTACTCATTAAATCATCTACTCCTTCACTCCTCTACTACTCATTAAATCCTCTACTCCTTCACTCCTCTACTACTCTACTCATTAAATCCTCTACTCCTTCACTCCTCTACTACTCTACTCCTTCACTCCTCTACTCCTTCACTCCTCTACTCCTTCACTCCTCTACTACTTTACTCATTAAATCCTCTACTCCTTCACTCCTCTACTACTCTACTCATTAAATCCTCTACTCCTTCACTCCTCTACTACTCATTAAATCCTCTACTCCTTCACTCCTCTACTACTCTACTCATTAAATCCTCTACACCTTCACTCCTCTACTACTCTACTCATTAAATCCTCTACTCCTTCACTACTCTACTCATTAAATCCTCTACTCCTTCCCTCCTCTACTCCTTCACTCCTCTACTACTCTACTCATTAAATCCTCTACTCCTTCCCTCCTCTACTACTTCCCTCCTCTACTACTGTACTCATTAAATCCTCTACTCCTTCACTCCTCTACTCATTAAATCCTCTACTCCTCCCCTCCTCTACTCCTTCACTCCTCTACTACTCTACTCATTAAATCCTGTACTCCTTCCCTCCTCTACTCCTTCCCTCCTCTACTCCTTCCCTCCTCTACTACTCTACTCATTAAATCCTCTACTCCTTCACTCCTCTACTACCCTACTCATTAAATACTCTACTCCTTCTCTCCTCTACTCCTTCACTCCTCTACTACTTCACTCCTCTACTACTCTACTCATTAAATCCTCTACTCCTGCACTCATTAAATCCTCTACTCCTTCACTCCTCTACTACTCTACTCATTAAATCCTCAACTTCTTCACTCCTCTACTACTCTACTCCGTCCCTCCTCTACTACTCTACTCATTAAATCCTCTACTCCTTCCCTCCTCTACTCCTTCACTCCTCTACTACTCTACTCATTAAATACTCTACTCCTTCACTCCTCCACTTCTTCAATCCTGTACTCCTTCACTCGTAGTAGAACTACACATACGAATACTACAAATACTATACTACTAAGAATACTAGTACTACTACACATACTAGTACTACTTGGAGTACTACAAATACTAGTACTACAAATACTAGTACTATTTGGAGTACTACAAATACTAGTACTACTTGGAGTACTACAAATACTAGTACTACTTGGAGTACTACAATTACTAGTACTACTTGGAGTACTACAATTACTAGTACTACTACGAGTACCACAATTACTAGTACTACTACGAGTACCACAATTACTAGTACTACTACGAGTACCACAATTACTAGTACTACTACGAGTACCACAATTACTAGTACTACTACGAGTACCAAACACACCAGTACTACTACGAGTACCAAACACACCAGTACTACTACGAGAACCAAAAACACCAGTACTACTACGAGAACCAAACACACCAGTACTACTACGAGAACCAAAAACACCATTACTACTACGAGTACGAGGACTTGTACACGTACTAGTACTACTTGGAGTACTACAAATACTAGTACTACAAATACTAGTACTATTTGGAGTACTACAAATACTAGTACTACAAATACTAGTACTATTTGGAGTACTACAAATACTAGTACTACTTGGAGTACTACAATTACTAGTACTACTTGGAGTACTACAATTACTAGTACTACTACGAGTACCACAATTACTAGTACTACTACGAGTACCAAACACACCATTACTACTATGAGTACCAAACACACCATTACTACTATGAGTACCAAACACACCATTACTACTATGAGTACGAGGACTTATACACGTACTAGTACTACTACGAGTACTACACGTACTAGTACTACTACGAGTACTACACGTACTAGTACTACTACGAGTAGTAGAAATACTAATAATACTTCAACGAGTACTAGTACTATGAGTACTCGTACTATGAGTCCTCTACTCCTTCCCTCCTCTACTACTCTACTCATTAAATCCTCTACTCCTTCACTCATTAAATCCTCTACTCCTTCACTCCTCTACTACTCTACTCATTATATCCTCTACTCCTTCACTCATTAAATCCTCTACTCCTTCACTCCTCTACTACTCTACTCATTAAATCCTCTACTCCTTCACTCCTCTACTACTCTACTCATTAAATCCTCTACTCCTTCACTCCTCTACTCCTTCACTCCTCTACTACTCTACTCATTAAATCCTCTACTCCTTCCCTCCTCTACTCCTTCACTCCTCTACTACTCTACTCATTAAATACTCTACTCCTTCACTCCTCCACTTCTTCAATCCTGTACTCCTTCACTCATAGTAGAACTACACATACGAGTACTACTACAAATACTAGAACTACTAAGAATACTAGTACTACTACACATACTAGTACTACTTGGAGTACTACAAATACTAGTACTACTTGGAGTACTACAAATACTAGTACTACTTGGAGTACTACAATTACTAGTACTACTTGGAGTACTACAATTACTAGTACTACTATGAGTACCACAATTACTAGTACTACTACGAGTACCACAATTACTAGTACTACTACGAGTACCACAATTACTAGTACTACTAAGAGTACCACAATTACTAGTACTACTAAGAGTACCAAACTACTAGTACTACTACGAGTACCAAACACACCAGTACTACTACGAGAACCAAACACACCAGTACTACTACGAGAACCAAAAACACCAGTACTACTACGAGAACCAAACACACCAGTACTACTACGAGAACCAAAAACACCATTACTACTACGAGTACGAGGACTTATACACGTACTAGTACTACTACGAGTACTACACGTACTAGTACTACTACGAGTACTACACGTACTAGTACTACTACGAGTAGTAGAAATACTAGTACTGCTACGAGTAGTAGAAATACTAATAATACTTCAACGAGTACTAGTACTACGAGTACTCATACTACTACGAATACCTGTAGTACTAGTACTGAGAGTAATTCATAATAATAATCATTTTATTTAAAGTGTGTTATCACAACAAAGTTATCTGAAGACACTTTACAGTTGAAGTAATACTACAGTGGAGAAAGTAAAAACGGATCAATAATAAAGTACAGTGTGGCTGGAGCAGGAAAAAGTTCCTTTTAGAAGAAACTGGAGCAGAAGTAAACAGTTGATGAATCAAAACAAGAGCGTCCAGGTTTACTTGTTGAACAAAGACCAAGATGACACGATTGATCAGGTGAAAGCAATCGTGGATAAATGAACACAACTTCCTCAACCAGACCCTGTGATGGATCACAGATTCACTGATGCACTGAGACAACAATGTTTTTAGAACCTATGAAGAACTCGAAGACAAAATCAAAAATACAGGAACCATTGCTCAATACTGTTAAGTTGAATCTCAGTGTGTGAAAGAACTGCATTTCCCAATTTTCCGAGTGCACCAGCAGCAGCAACGCAGCTGCTTCAGTCATTGTCACTAATGAGCAGCACCTGTGAACTGTGAGGTAATGGAGGGTCTCAGTCAGTCAGTCAGTCAGAGAGAGAAGACGCTCCAAGTTCACAACAATGGCTTCAGTCCAAAGACGCCAATGGTCGGTGAAATGTTTTCTTTACTTTGATTTAGTGCTTCTTAATTCATTTAAAATATTTGAAGTTGTTTAAATGAATTTAAAATATTTGAATGTTTAATTATTTGAATAAATTCAAAATGTTTCAATGTTTAACTTTATTTAAAATGAATTTAGAATGTTTAAATTAAATGGATAATTAAAATGTTGTGTTTATCTGTCTTTAAAGGTTTACAACCTAATTACTAACAATCCGAAAGAAAAAAGTGATTGAGTGAAATGTTGGACTTGACAAGCTATAGGAACAAATAAAACTCATTTCGTGGTATGAACCTCGCTCTTGGCTACTGAGGTCCTGGGTTCAAAACCCAGAGGTGACATGAAACTTTAGTTTCTCTCTTTGTGTAGATATAGTTTGTTTATAGTCTGTGGAAAAGTTCTCTTTTATCTCTTCCATTCTCACATTTCTCTTTTTCTACCCTTTTTACCCCGTTCATTTAAATGGGGAAACTCTTCAACTCAACTTTCAACTCCTTCCACTGTAACCTACTACTTCTACTACTAATTCCACTACAACTAATTCCACTACTACTACTTCCACTACTATTAATTCTACTAATACTACTTCCACTACTATTAATTCTACTAATACTACTTCCACTACTATTAATTCTACAAATACTACTTCCTCTACTACTTCCACAACTACTTCCATTACTACTACATTCACTACTACTCCCACAACTACTAATTCCACTACTTCTACTTCAATTACTACTTCCACTACTACTTCCACAACTACTAATTCCACGAATACTTCCACTACTACTACTTCCACAACTACTAATTCCACGAATACTTCCACTACTACTACTTCCACTACTATTAATTCTACAACTACTACTTCCACAACTACTTCCATTACTACTACTTCCACAACTACTTCCATTACTACTACTTCCATTACTACTACTTCCACTACTACATTCACTACTACTCCCACAACTACTAATTCCACGAATACTTCCACTATTACTAATTTCACTAATACTTTCAAAACTACTAATTCCACTACTACTTCCAAAACTACTACTTCCACTACAACTACTTCTACTACTACTTCTACTAATACTACTTCCACTACAACTACTTCTACTAATACTACTTCCACTACTACTACTTCCACTACTACTTATTCCACTACTACTAATTTCCACTACTACTTCCACAACTACTAATTCCACGACTACTTCCACTAATTCTAATTTTACTAATACTTCCACTACTACTACAACTACTTCCACTATTACTAATTCAACTAATACTAATTCAACTACTACTAAATCAACTACTACTAATTTCCACTACTACCACTTCTACTACTACTAATTCCACTACTAATATTTCCACTACTACTACTTCCACAACTACTAATTCCTCTACTTCTTCCACTATTACTTCCACAACTACTAATTCTAATTTCACTAATACTTTCACTACTACTAATCCAACTACTTCTTCCACTACCAGTTCCACTTCTACTAATTCCACTACTACTACTTCCGGTACTACCAATTGTGTGAATGCTGCTCAGCATTCACACTGCATTTTCGTCCGGAGATGCACTCTCTTCTAGTTGACATAGCTCTCCGCTTCCTGTAGACGGAGGCACTCCGTAAATTGTTTGTTCCTTTAAACGGATTCCCAGGTATTGGCGTGCCTGGTGAGAGGCCGCCCGGAAGGCCGTGCTCCATTCCCGGTTAAGGAGGTGGGTCCACTTATTTTTGAGGTCCAGTAGCGTGTTGGTATAGTGTTTCGAAAGTGCTTTGCAGATTTTTTTGGAGGATTCAAGGCCGATGTTAAATAGTTCATGTGCTGTGTCTCAAATCGCATACTAATCTTAGTATGCTAGAAGTTAGTATGCATCAGTTTAGTATGCATACTAACTAGTACGCAAATTCTCCGCAGATAGTATGTCTCAAATCAAACCCTGAAGCTACACACTAACCGGAAATCACATGACAGCTTCTTCTTCTACTTCTATTTAACGATGTTTCAAGCAGCTGTTTGAACGCTATCGCCGACACCTGCTGGCAGCATGTATTGCAACTTTGGAAAAAGAAATAAAGAAAAAATATGAGAATCTAAATAATCGCGAGATATTTAAGCTGGTATCAGCAGCGAAGACGTGTTTATCCTCCTACTGCTGCTGAAAATACACATTTAAGTATATGCATATATATGCATTTATATATGACGTAACTTCCGTTTAAAACGTCACTAAAATGGCGGCTGTTTAGTATGGTTAGTGTCCATCGAACCATGCTCAGTTTTGTGGGCGTGTTAGTATGCCAATTTAGTATGCATGGCGCACTAAATTTCGCATACTAAGAATTGAGACACACTAACGTACTAAAAGTTAGTATTTTTAGTACGCTAGTATGCGATTTGAGACACAGCACTGGTGTATCTGAGTTGAGGGTGAGGCCGGGTTTAGTTGGGAAATCATGGAGTCACATAGTGTCCACATATAACCCACCGTGGGGTATAAAAACCCTAAGTCCAGATGATGTTTTATTTGCATCATCTTAAAAATCAGATGTTGTTTGTAGTTCAATGACTCCACTTGGTAACCATCAGGTGTACCGGTTATGAAGCCCGGAGTGGGTCGCAAAGTCTTACTGTATGGCCCCGCCGGTGGAGCCCATGGAGAAGGCCGGGCAGGTGGAGAGGGCCAAGCAGGTGGAGAAGGCCGAGCCTGTGGAAAAGGCCTCCAGATCCTTTGATGGGTCCCGTTGTCCGCTGCGGCCTCCGCATACGTCCCTGGTTGGGAAATCATCCCCGTCGGTGTCCAGGTCCAGATCCCGCTGTCATAAGCCACGAGGTGTGGGTTTTTAGGCCGGGAGAAACTCCACGTATGTAGGCCGGAACCCTGTGTTTCCTGGAGGGAACCAGGATCCACTCACCCTCCAACTCGTCGTCCATAATTATTGAATAATGACACGTTGAAAAAAGTTTTTAAAATAGTATATATTTTTTCTGTATTTTAGCACACATGAAAAGGACACAACGTTTCGGATGTTCTCCTTCTTCAGGTGTCCATTTTGCGTGTGGGCTTCCTGGGGGCTGCATCCTTGCCCCTTAAGAGGCGTGTCACTGGAAGCAGGAAGATTGTTGGAGATGGGGTATGTCGCCCTCCGGTGGATGGGGGGACTGAAAGGTGAGTAACATGGGGTGAAAAAAGAGATGTGGGTGGTAATTATACAGGGAGACAGGTGAGGATTACATTATAAAGAATAAATAGGTAAAGATAAATAAATCAAGTAAATAAAAAATAGAAAGTAAGAAAATGTAGAAATAATGAAGAGGTTCCAGGAGGGAGAGGTTAGGTTTGAGGGGGGGTGACAGGGAGGGTCCCTGTCGGGTTAGGGTTAGGGTTTAGGGTTAGGTATTTGAGGGGGGGTGACAGGGAGGGTCCCTGTCGGGCACGGGCCAGTGCAAACCCGGTGATGACCCCTCCCTACCTGTAAAAGATATTCAAAAAAGATTAGAAGTTAGGGTTGGGGGTTTTTGTGTTCCGATGAACCGACCCCTCCCCAGCCTCGTACGTGGTGGTGGAATGAAGGGCAGACACATGGATGAGTTTAAGAAAAATGCTCGTTTAGTGAATTATGCAAAAGTCAGAGACAAACTTACGGGCGCTAGCAAGCAGAGAGATCTATCGCAGACGTCTTCGAATGCCAGAACGCAAAGATCAGACAAAATGGTGGATCTTTATAGTAGAATATTCAGGTTAACGCCTCTAGTCAAATGTGAATGTAGGATTGGTCAGTAACTGTAAAAATTTGATTCTAAGATGGCCGGTCTGACGTGATCGTAGTGGAAACTTACTGAAGGTTGTTTTCTGTAGAGGGTTTATTCCCAGCGAATTGCTTGACTGTTGTGTCTTTCAGTGTGAATTCTCAAACAGGTGTCCAGACTTCCTGGGAGTCTGGGATTGTTTAATCTTTCTGTGTGTGTGAGGGTTTGTGACCTCGGCCTTGTGTTGTGAACCTGCATTTAGTTTAAGTGAATGCAATTGCAAGAAAAGGATTATTTAATATGAATTAAATATGTAAGATCAGTTAATCAAGTGACTATTTGAAATGTGTGTTAAATCTAGATGATTGATTACAGTAAAGTTGTCATTTCCTTACAGTTTGTGTTAGGTTAGGTTAAGTAATGGGTGGGGTTTAAGTCAAGTTATTGGTGGGGGTTAATTTAAGATAAGTGAGAAGTTGGGTTAAGGGTAAGGGTTAGTCGGTTAGGTAGCCGGTAGTTGGAGTAGTTGGGGTGGGACGGTGGTGGGTCTGGGTCCAGGTCATCTTCGGAATAGGTTTCATAGTCAAAGTCGTTGGAAGATGTGAAACTGAGCGGGGAAGGTGGCGTGATGATCGTCGGAGAAGTGGAAAATGGCGTGATGATCGTCGGAGAGGTCGAAGGTGGTGTGACGGTCGTCGGAGACGTGCACTCGCCACCGTGGTGAATCATGTCCTCCCAGTCCAAATCGAGCGAGGAAGGTGGCGTGACGATCGTCGGAGGATCCGTCTGGCAGGCCGTGGAGGTGAGTCGTGGGCGGAGGAGGGTTCCTCTGGACAGTAGCATCTGTAAAAGAGTCCTGCAAGAAATCTAAAACTTTTGAAATTGTTTGTTCCCTTAAACAGAGTCCCAGGTATTGGCGTGCCTGGTGAGAGGCCGCCGGGAAGGCCGTGCTCCATTCCCGGTTAAGGAGGTGGGTCCACTTATTTTTGAGGTCCAGTAGCGTGTTGGTATAGTGTTTCGAAAGTGCTTTGCAGATTTTTTTGGAGGATTCAAGGCCGATGTTAAATAGTTCATGGTGTATCTGAGTTGACACTTGTACACAGAATAATGAAAGTTTTTAAAATAGTATATATTTTTTCTGTATTTTAGCACACACGAAAAGGACACAACGTTTCAGCTGTTCTCCTTCTTCAGGCGTCCATTTTGCGTGTGGGCTTCCTGGTGGCTGCATCCTTGCCCCTTAAGAAGCATGTCACTGGAAGCAGGAAGATTGTTGGAGATGGGGTATGTCGCCCTCCGGTGGATCGGGGGACTGAAAGGTGAGTAACATGGGTCAGGGTTTGGGGTTGGGTTTGTGTTGGGTTAGGGTTAGGTTAAGTAATGTTATTGTCAAGTTGTTGGGGTTAGGGTTAGTTGGGGTTGGGGTTAGGGTTGGGGGGGGGGGTTACCGGTTATGAAGCCCGGAGTGGGTCGCAAAGTCTTACTGTATGGCCCCGCCGGTGGAGCCCATGGAGAAGGCCGGGCAGGTGGAGAGGGCCAAGCAGGTGGAGAAGGCCGAGCCTGTGGAAAAGGCCTCCAGATCCTTTGATGGGTCCCGTTGTCCGCTGCGGCCTCCGCATACGTCCCTGGTTGGGAAATCATCCCCGTCGGTGTCCAGGTCCAGATCCCGCTGTCATAAGCCACGAGGTGTGGGTTTTTAGGCCGGGAGAAACTCCACGTATGTAGGCCGGAACCCTGTGTTTCCTGGAGGGAACCAGGATCCACTCACCCTCCAACTCGTCGTCCATAATTATTGAATAATGACACGTTGAAAAAAGTTTTTAAAATAGTATATATTTTTTCTGTATTTTAGCACACATGAAAAGGACACAACGTTTCGGATGTTCTCCTTCTTCAGGTGTCCATTTTGCGTGTGGGCTTCCTGGG